>NW_020694691.1:0-5584 GCF_002925995.2 Terrapene triunguis
GTCTATAAGGTGCCACAGGACTCTTTGTCGCTTAGAACAAGGACAGTGAATATTAGCCTGATCACTCTAATCCTATGTTACACCCGCTTCCCGCACCCAGTATCTTCCTTTGTCCTTTGAGCTCTTTGGGGCAGGGACTAGCTTTCTGGGTGTTTGGGCAGCTCCTACCACAGTGGCCCCCAAACTTTATACCTTGTGCCCTTTACCCTGCCCACATCCCCTCCACCCCCCAAGCTGGGGCTGCAGCTCTGGGGGGGTTGACACAGACGGGGTAAGGGGGTCAAGAGTGGGGCCACAGCTGGGGGTGGGGCCGGGGCTGGCAGCGGAGACACCGGCAGCCTGGACACTGGCAGCTGGGGCCAGGAGCAGAGGTGGGTGGCACTCCCTCCCTGCCCCCCGTGGGGGCTGGCCTGGGCCCAGCCATGCCCCCCCCAAAAGTTTCTCTGAACCCCCCCGGGGGGTGCGCACACCATAGTTTGGGGACCTCTGTCCTACCACATAGTGGTGCTGCTGCAAGCTAACCACCACCAGCCTTCGCAGGGAGCACTCAGCTCCTTCTTGGTCTCTTCCTGAAGGTAAAGAGTTCTGCACAGCTCCCCAAGATCCCTGGTGCTGTTTCTGAGCTATGGGCGAGTGAAGGGAATAGCTTTTCTCTAAAGAGCTGAACAGAGCTGTGGCAAAAAGAGAAGAGGCCTGGCCAGAGCAGACCCTGAAAACAGAAGGGTGTGCTGTCTGCCGGGCGCTAAGATAAGGGATGTGGACCTGCGGTTGAAAAGGATCCTAAAAGGAGCAGGTAAGAACCCTTTGATCATCCTCCACGTAGGAACAAATGACACGGCTAGGTTCTCGCTAGAGAGAATTAAGGGAGATTATGCCAGGCTGGGGAAGACGCTTAAGGAAGTGGAGGCTCAGATTATCTTTAGTGGGATTCTGCCTGTTCCAAGAGAAGGACAGCAAAGGGCTGACAGAATTATGAGGATAAATAGCTGGCTAAGGGAGTGGTGCTATAAGGAGGGCTTTGGGATGTATGGCCACTGGGAGGCTTTCGGGGACAGACAGCTGTTCTCGCGGGATGGACTTCACCTGAGTAGGGAAGGGAATAGACTTCTGGGAGGGAGGCTGGCTCATCTCATCAAAAGGGCTTTAAACTAGGAACTTGGGGGAGACGGTTGGGAGATGTTCAGTTAATCTCCACGCCAGATTCCAACACTGAAAAGGAGTGTGAGGAGATAAGCACAGACATAGGTGGGGGTAGGGAATTGGACATAAGAAAGAGGGGGCAGATGGACAGCATGGGGTCCGTTCCAAATTGCACAACTAATGGGAGAAAGGATAGACAGCATACGGTAAGATGTTTATACACCAATGCGAGAAGCCTAGGTAACAAAATGGAGGAATTGGAGCTCCTGGTCCAAGAAATGAAACCTGATATCGTAGGAATAACCGAAACGTGGTGGAACAGTAATCATGACTGGAGTACAGGTATGGAAGGGTATGTGCTGTTTAGGAATGACCGGAAAAAAGGTAAAGGTGGGGGAGTGGCGTTATATGTCAATAATGAGATAAAATGTAAAGAAATAATAAGTGATGGGATGGATAAGACGGAGTCTGTATGGACAATAATTACACTGCATAAAAGAACTACTAGAGCCTCCCCCGAGATAGTGCTGGGGGTGTGCTATAGACCGCTGGGATCTAGCCTGGAGGCGGACAAAGAACTACTTAATGTTTTTAGGGAAGTAAAAACTGATAAGAACTGTGTCATCATGGGGGATTTTAACTTCCCAGATATAGATTGGGTAACAAATGCTAGTAACAATAATAGGGCTCAGATGTTCTTAGACGTGCTAGCAGATGAATTCCTTCATCAAGTAGTAAGTGAACCGACGAGGGGGGATGCCATTTTAGATTTAGTGCTGGTGAGTAGTGAGGACCTCGTTGAAGAAATGGTTGTAGGGGACAACCTTGGCTCAAGTGACCATGAGCTAATTCGGTTTAAACTAAATGGAAGGATTAACAGAAATAAAACTGTGACTAAGGTTTATGATTTCAAAAAGGCCAACTTTAACAAATTAAGGCAACTACTTAGGGAAGTGGATTGGGCTAACATACTTAGGGATCTAAAGGCAGATGACGCCTGGGATTATTTCAAGCAGAAGTTGCATGAGATGTCTGAGGCCTGTATCCCGAGAAAGGGAAAACGATTAGTGGGCAGGAGATTTAGACCTAGCTGGATGAGCGGGAGTCTCAAAGGGGCGATTAAGAAAAAACAGAAAGCGTACAGAGAATGGAAGAAGGGAGGGATCAGCAAGGAAACCTACCTTAGTGAGTTTAGAGCATGTAGGGATGCGGTGAGAAAGGCCAAAAGCCGTGTAGAGTTGGACCTTGCGAGGGGAATTAAATCCAATAGTAAGAGGTTTTATAGCCATATAAATAGGAAAAAAACAAAGAAAGAGGAAGTGGGACCGCTGAAGAATGTGGATGGAGTGGAAATTAAGAATAATCTAGGCATGGCACAATATCTAAATGAATATTTTGCTTCGGTCTTTAATAAGGCTAATGAAGGGTTTAGGAATAGAGGGAGTAGGACAGAGGGGAATAGAGGAGGGGGGATAGACATTACAGTATCAGAGGTGGAAGCCAAACTTGACCAGCTAAACGGGACTAAATCGGGCGGTCCGGATGATCTTCATCCTAGAATATTGAAGGAACTGGCACGAGAAATTGCGAGCCCCTTGGCGACAATTTTTAATGAATCTGTAAACTCGGGGGTGGTACCGTTGGACTGGAGAATAGCTAATGTGGTTCCTATTTTCAAGAAGGGGAAAAAAAGTGACCCGGGTAACTACAGGCCTGTTAGTTTAACTTCTGTAGTATGTAAGGTCTTGGAAAAAATTTTGAAGGAGAAAGTAGTTAAGGACCTTGAGGTGAATGGCAATTGGGACAGATTACAACATGGGTTTACGAAAGGCAGGTCGTGCCAAACCAACCTGATCTCCTTCTTTGAGAAAGTAACAGACCTTCTAGATAATGGAAATGCGGTGGATCTAATATACCTCGATTTTAGTAAAGCGTTTGATACGGTTCCGCATGAGGAATTATTGGTTAAATTGGATAAGATGGGGATCGATAGGAAAATCCAGAGGTGGAAAGGAACTGGTTAAAGGGGAGACTGCAGCGGGTAGTACTGAAAGGTGAACTGTCAGATTGGAGGGAGGTCACCAGTGGGGTTCCTCAAGGTTCAGTTCTGGGTTCGATTTTATTTAATCTATTCGTTACTGACCTCGGAACCGAATGTAGGAGTGGGTTGATAAAGTTTGCGGATGACACAAAGTTGGGAGGCATTGCCAACTCGGAGAAGGATCGGGATATTCTGCAGGGAGACTTGGATGACCTTGTAAATTGGAGTATTAGTAATAGGATGAGATTTAATAGTGAGAAGTGTAAGGTGATGCATTTAGGGATGACTAATAAGAATTTCAGTTATAAGCTAGGGACGCATAGGTTAGAAGTGACTGAGGAGGAGAAGGACCTCGGAGTCCTGGTTGATCGCAGGATGACTATGAGTCGGCAATGCGACGTGGCTGTGAAAAAAGCTAATGCGATCTTGGGATGCATAAGGCGAGGTATTTCTAGTAGGGACAGGGAGGTGCTGCTTCCGTTATACAAGGCGCTGGTGAGACCTCATTTGGAGTACTGTGTGCAGTTCTGGTCTCCTATGTTTAAAAGGGATGAACTGAAACTGGAACGGGTACAGAGAAGGGCAACTAGGATGATCCGAGGAATGGAAAACCTTTCCTATGAAAGGAGACTCGAGGAGCTTGGTTTGTTTAGCCTAACCAAAAGAAGGCTGAGGGGGGATATGATTGCTCTCTTTAAATATATCAAAGGGATAAATACCAGGGAGGGAGAGGAATTATTTCAGCTCAGTGCTAATGTGGACACGAGAACGAATGGATATAAACTGGCCGTGGGGAAATTTAGGCTTGAAATTAGACGAAGGTTTCTAACCGTCAGAGGGGTGAAATTTTGGAACAGCCTTCCGAGGGAAACGGTGGGGGCGAAAGACCTCTCTGGCTTCAAGATTAGGCTAGATAAGTTTATGGAGGGAATGGTTTGATGGGATAACGTGATTTTAGTCAATTAGGCAATAACGGCCATCGCTGGTAAAATGAGGGTCTGGCTAGAGAATCTTGCCTGTATGCTCGGGGTTCTGCTGATCGCCATATTTGGGGTCGGGAAGGAATTTTCCTCCAGGGTAGATTGGCAGTGGCCCTGGAGGTTTTTCGCCTTCCTCCGCAGCATAGGGCAGGGGTCGCAAGCTGGAAGATTCTCTGCAACTTGAAGTCTTTAGATCACGATCTGGAGACTTCAACAGCAGAGCTAAGGGAAAGTGGGGGGGTCAGCTTTTGTGGCCTGCATCATGCGGGGGGTCAGACTAGATGACCATATTGGTCCCTTCTGACCTTAAAGTCTATGAGTCTATGAGTCTATGAGTCTGTTGCTCACTGACTGCACTTGCTAGGTCGGAAAACTTTGGTTTGGTTTTACAGAATAACAAGTGTTTGAAAGTGGTTCCCTGGGCAAGTAAAGCAGATGTTTCACCCCACTAGGAGGTGGGCACTGAGAGAGACAATGTGCAGCTGTCTGCCATGGGGAGGACTGGCAAAGCATCAGCCGTTGGACCCTGCCTCATTGCTGCCTCTTACTATGCCCTGCTCCAGCTCTTCAGCCTCCTTGTTTCTCCCACTACATTAGGGTTACCATCCGTCCGGGTTTCCCCGGACATGTCCGGCTTTGGGGTCTTTAAATAGCCGTCCGGGGGGAATTTGTAAAAAGCTAAAAATGTCCGGGATTTCCCCCCGGACGGCTATTTAAAGACCCAAAAGCGAGGACAGGGCAGCCGCGCTGGGGGAACCGCGGCAAGCCGGCGCCGCCGGCGCCACTCACCTTCCCTCCCTGGGCCCTGGGGCAGCGCGCAGCTGAGAGCTCCCGGCGCGGCGGCGCCAGCCCACGGGGCCCCGCACCTGGCCGGCAGGAGCCTGTAGAGCGCAGCCCTCCCCCTGCCCCGGCACACAGAGAGGCAGGGAGGTCTCACTCCCCTGCGTGCTGCAGCGGGGCGGGGCCTGTAGACTCCGGCAGCAGGCAGCGGTCGCCGGGCAGAGAGCCCCCCCCGCCCCTGCCCCCCTCCCCTCGACCTGACCCAACCCTAGGAAGGGGCCAGAGGGACTGGGAGGGACCTGCCTGCTGGATGCTTCCTGGGAGCCGCTCCAGGTAAGCACTGCTGGGCTCACCTGGCCCCCTGGCAGGTCCCTCTGGGGGGGCTCCCCTCAGACCCACTGCCCTCAGGCCCCACCCTGACCCTGTTCCCTCAGCCTTCCCTGCAGTTCCCCCTGTACCTCCCACCCCGAACCCACTGCCCTCAGTCCCTGCCCCCGTTCCAACAGCCTCCCCCACAGTCCCCCTGCTCCCCCCAACCCACTGCCCTCAGCCTTGCCCTACCCCAAATCTCTTCTTCAGCCTCCCCCGTCATCCCACCCCCATCGCTCCCCCTGCTGTCCCACCCCCTCAACTTCCCACCATT
>NW_020694692.1:0-1514 GCF_002925995.2 Terrapene triunguis
TTGGGAGCTCCAGGCTGCTCAAGTTGTCAGCGTTGCAGGGTAGGTGCTGCCCTTACACTCACTGCCTTTGCTTCCTTGTTCCCTGGGAGATGGCACCGTAACACCTGCATGTTGGACTTTGCCATAGGCTTGGAGGGGAGAAGATGCCCCCGAGTCCCTGAGGAGTAACTGTCTGTAATGCCCATTTAAATTCAGGAGCGCCGCCAGCTTTTTTGCCGCCCTAGGCAGCGGAAGGTCCCGCCCCCGAAATACCGCCCCCGACAGAGGCGGCGGAAGGTCCTGCCCCTGAAATACCGACGACGACCGGGGCAGCCGAAGATCCGGTCGCCGCCCCCCAAATGTTAGTGCCCTAGGCGACCACCTAGGTCGCCTAATGGGTTGCGCCGGCCCTGATTAAATTGAAACGTACCATGTATGTTCTGGGGAAGGGGGGAGGTCCTTTTTGTGGAAATTGGTCACCGAAGGCAGTGGAGAGGCAAAGAGGAAGCATTATTGGTGATTGCAGATTACAATGGTGAGAGAATAGTCATGGCCTGGTCTATACTTAGCATTTAGGCCACCATAGCTGTGGCACACAGGCTTATGAGAAATCCAGGCTCAGCCCCAGGCCGTAGCTACGCTGACCTATCCCCGGCTGTAGACACAGCTTGGCTGACAAACAAATGCTTCCATCAACCTAACTGCTGTTGCTTGTGGAGCTGGTTTTCCTACAGTGTTTCTCCTTCCATTGCTGTAGGATGCATCTGTACTATGTAGGGTGACCAGACATCCCAATTTTATCGGGACAGTCCCGATTTTAGGGGACTTGTCCCGCGTCCCGACCTTACATTGGTCGGGACGCACTTTGTCCCGATATCGGGGGACCGTCTGGTGGAGGACGCAAGCTGGCACTTCCTGGGCCCTGAGGCAGCTCAGCTGAACTCCCAGCCGCTCCAGGTAAGGCTAGCACTGCCTGGGACTCACCTGGCCCCCGGCAGGTCCCTCTGGCAGGAGGGGGGGGCTCTGCGTGCTGCCCCCCTCCCTCCCCGAGGGGGGAGGTGGAGACGGAGCGGAGGCAAGCTGGTGGGGGGCGGGGTGTGGAGCTGCCGGTGGGTTCTCAGTTTTTCCTGTGCTCCGGCAGTTTTTTTTGTTTTTTTGTTTTGCTCCGCCGCCCGCTTGTTTTTTTTTTTTTGCTCCGGTCCCCCCCCGCGTCCCGATATTTGACCTCTGTCATCTGGTCACCCTAGTACTATGGGGTCATGGTGGCATATTTGCAGCACTGTAGCTACAACTCCTGTAAGTGTAGATAAGCCCTCAGTCTGAGCAATAGCAGAGAGAGGCCTCCGGCCAAAGCTTGTTGATGAAGAATTGCTCTGGTGGCTGAAAATAGTTTCCAAGTCCACTGAGTTTGCAAGTCCCGCTCCTGCTCCAAATCCACCTCGCATAGTGTCCATAATATCTCTTTTAGTTCTGGGATGTGGTGCGTCGGGGGGGGACAGTTTGTGTGTCCTTATCCAGGCTTGTAGTATAGGGAG
>NW_020694693.1:0-16905 GCF_002925995.2 Terrapene triunguis
TGTCGCCCCTCCAAAAGTCACAGCAGTCCTAGAAATATCAGGATGGGTGGTGCACACCCTGCACGGGTCTCTTGGGGTGCTGCCCGGGGCCTTCTGCTGCAGCCCGGGGGCGCCTGGGGGTGCTGGATGCTAGCAGTGCTGGCTTTGCAATGAGATGTAACATGCAGATCCCAGGGCCCATTGTGAAGAAGGCGGCAGTGACCCAGGCTTCTGAGCCAATTGTCAGAGCACATTAAATGATCTTGCAGTTAAAGCGCAGGGCTGGGCACCAGGCCGGACTCTCCATCGCCCTGCGCCTCGCACAGTCATTCACACCAGTGCACAGTGCAGGCAAACTGTTCCCATTTCTGACTCGGGTGGTGGTTGATACCCACTTTACACTGGCAAAAATGACTGCAAAAAGTGCAGGGCAGCAATGGATTGGGCCCCCGGACTCCTGGGTTCCATTCCCGGCTCTGTCACAGTCCGGCTGGGTGGCTGAGGGTGAGTGTCTTCCACTCGTTGTGCCTCACTTGCCCCTTCTGTGGAATGGGGAGTGATATGGACGTGCCCCAACCCGTGTCCCGAGGGCTAATGCCCTGCGGCATAGGTGCCAACTTTTCCCAGCGCTGGTGGGTGCTCGAGCCCCCCATCCCCGCCCCGACTCCATCTCTGCCCCGCCCTCTCCTGCCCCCATTCCAACCCCTTCCCCAAAGTCCCGGCCCCAACTCTGCCCCCTCCTTACCCCTATTGGACTTCTTCCCCAAATCCCTGTCCTAGCCCCGCCTCTTCCCCAGCTCCTCCCCTGAGTGCGCCGCGTTCCCGCTCCTCCCCCACCCCAGCGCTTGCCGCGTGAAACAGCTGTTTCGCGGTGGCAAGCGCTGGGAGGGAGAGGGGAGAATGGGACGTGGCGCGCTCAGGGGAGGAGGTGGAGGTGTAGTGGAGGCGGAGGTGAGCTGGGGCGGGGGGGCGGGGCAGAGAGCTGCCGGTGGGTGCAGAGCACCCACCAGTTTTTCCCCAAGGGTGCTCCAGCCCCAGAGCACCCACGGAGTCGGCGCTTATGCCCTGGGGGAGAGTGTGGCAGGTTACCCCACTCCGGGGTGCTACCTGATGTACTGGGGTACCACTGAGCCCACCTGTTCCACCAGCCTGGGCTCCCTCACACTGTCCTGCTGAGCCAGGCCCTCAAGCCTCCTCCAGCACACACAGGTAGGGACACACCCAGCTGCAGAAAGACACAGACACTGAAATCAGTTCTGCATGGGAAGACTCAGCTCAGGAATTGCCCAGCACTCAAGTGTTGGGAGTGTAAACCCAACATTGTATCGTCTTGTGCTGCACAGAGAACTGTACAGTGTAAGCTCAGGAAATTCGCCCCCTCCCTCAATGTGGAGAGAGATATGCACACCTCCCCCCTCCCATTATGAATTCCACAAACTGGGTTTAGAGAAAACAAAAACAAGTTTATTAACTACAAAAGATAGATTTTAAGTTATTATAAGGGATGATGGTGGGCGATCACTCGTTACCGAGTATGATCATCTTCCATGGGAGTAATGTTATTTTCCCAAAAACTGGAAGATGCCTGTGCGGGACTTCTTTTAAAGTGGGGAGACTGGTGCACAACAGTCACCACACTGCCCTTGACAGATAGAGGACTTGAAACCAGTGACATGACGATTGGAGAACCTGTATCTGCTGCAGCCTTCATCCACCTTCACAGCCGTTGTAACATTACACAACAGTTTCACCTCCATTGGGCAGTTATCCTCCGTCTGCTCTGCCGTTAGGGACTTTTTGGATCACACTTTGTCTGGAACCTCGCCCTTGACCATTCTGCCATGGGTGGCCCTAAGGGAGTACATGAGCCCAGGCAGCATCGCTCTCGGGGTCATTGAGACACGCAAGCCTCTCCGCCACTACAAATGCCTAATGTTAGCACTGACCCGCCACTTGGTAAGGCAACGCCCATGTGCTGTATTTATATACTGCTTACTGTATTTTTCACTCCATGCATCTGATGAAGTGGGTTCTAGCCCACGAAAGCTTATGCCCAAATAAATGTGTTAGTCTCTAAGGTGCCACAAGTACTCCTCGTTGTTTTTGCTGATACAGACTAACACGGCTACCACTCTGAAACCTTTCCAATTATATCTCACAAGACCAATCTTGCATAAAACATGTCTTAGTTATGCCATATTCATATCATAACAACATCTTTATGAAGAATATGGGGTGTAATGTCACAGGTTAATTTCATTAGCTTACACTGTACAGTTCTCTGTGCAGGCAAGACAATACATAAGAACGGCCATACTGGGTCAGACCAAAGGTCCATCCAGCCCAATATCCTGTCTACCAACAGTGACCAATGCCAGGTGTCCCAGAGGGAGTGAACCTAACAGGTAATGATCAAGTGATCTCTCTCCTGCCATCCATCTCCACCCTCTGACAAACAGAGGCTAGGGACACCATTCCTTACCCATCCTGGCTAATAGCCATTAATGGACTTAACCACCATGAATTTATCCAGTTCTCTTTTAAACCCTGTTATAGTCCTAGCCTTTCACAACCTCCTCAGGCAAGGAGTTCCACAGGTTGACTGTGCAAAGAAGAACTTCCCTTTATTTCATAGAATAGAATATCAGGGTTGGAAGGGTCCTCAGGAGGTCATCTAGTCCAACCCCCTGCTCAAAGCAGGACCAATCCCCAGATGGATTTTTGCCCCAGATCACTAAATGGCCCCCTCAAGGATTGAACTCATAACCCTGGGTTTAGCAGGCCAATGCTCAAACCACTGAGCTATCCCTCCCCCCCCAGGTTTGTTTTAAACCTGCTGCCCATTCATTTCATTTGGTGGCCCATAGTTCTTATATTATGTGAACAAGTAAATAACTTTTCCTTATTCACTTTATCCACACCACTCATGATTTTATAGACATCTATCATATCCCCCCTTAGTCTCCTCTTTTCCAAGCTGAAGAGTCCTAGCCTCTTTAATCTCTCCTCATATGGGACCCGTTCCAAACCCCTAATCATTTTAGTTGCTCTTCTCTGAACCTTTTCTAATGCCAGTATATCTTTTTTGAGATGAGGAGACCACATCTGTATGCAGTATTCAAGATGTGGGTGTACCATGGATTTATATAAGGGCAATAAGATATTCTCCATCTCTTTTTTAATGATTCCTAACATCCTGTTTGCTTTTTTGACTGCCGCTGCACACTGCATGGACGTCTTCAGAGAACTATCCACGATGACTCCAAGATCTCTTTCCTGATTAGTTGTCGCTAAATTAGCCCCCATCATATTGTATGTATAGTTGGGGTTATTTTTTCCACTGTGTATTACTTTACATTTATCCACATTACATTTAATTTGCCATTTTGTTGCCCAATCACTTAGTTTTGTGAGATCTTTTTGAAGTTCTTCACAGTCTGCTTTGGTCTTAACTATCTTGAGCAGTTTAGTATCATCTGCAAGCTTTGCCACCTCACTTTTTACCCCTTTCTCCAGATCATTTATGAATAAGTTGAATAGGATTGGTCCTAGGACTGACCCTTGGGGAACACCACTAGTTACCCCTCTCTATTCTGAGAATTTACAATTTATTCCTACCCTTTGTTCCCTGTCTTTTAACCAGTTCTCAATCCATGAAAGGGTCTTCCTTCTTATCCCATGACAACTTAATTTACGTAAGAGTCTTTGGAGAGGGACCTTGTCAAAGGCTTTCTGAAAATCTAAGTACACTACGTCCAGTGGATCCCCCTTGTCCACGTTTGTTGACCCCTTCAAAGAACTCTAACAGATTAGTAAGACATGATTTCCCTTTACAGAAACCATGTTGACTTTTGCCCAACAATTTATGTTCTTCTATGTGTCTGACAATTTTATTCTTTACTATTATTTCAACTAATTTGCCCGGTACTGATGTTAGTCTTACTGGTCTGTAATTGCCGGGATCAGCTCTAGAGCCCTTTTTAAATATTGGCGTTACATTAGCTATCTTCCAGTCATTGGATACAGAAGCTAATTTAAAGGACAGGTTACAAACCATAGTTAATAGTTCCGCAATTTCACATTTTAGTTCTTTCAGAACTCTTGGGTGAATGCCATCTGGTCCCGGTGACACGTTACTGTTAAGTTTATCAATTAATTCCAAAACCTCCTCTAATGACACTTCAATCTGTGACAATTCCTCAGATTTGTCACCTACAAAGGACGGCTGAGGTTTGGGAATCTCCCTAACATCCTCAGCCGTGAAGACTGAAGCAAAGAATTCATTTAGTTTCTCTGCAATGACTTTATCATCTTTAAGTGCTCCTTTTGTATCTTGATTGTCAGGGGCCCCACTGGTTGTTTAGCAGACTTCCTGCTTCTGATGTACTTAAAAAACATTTTGTTATTACCTTTTGAGTTTTTGGCTAGCTGTTCTTCAAACTCCTTTTTGGCTTTTCTTATTACATTTTTACACTTAATTTGGCAGTATTTATGCTCCTTTCTATTTACCTCACTAGGATTTGACTTCCACTTTTTAAAAGATGCCTTTTTATCTCTCACTGCTTCTTTTACATGGTTGTTAAGCCACGGTGGCTCTTTTTTAGTTCTTTTACTGTGTTTTTTAATTTGGGGTATACATTTAAGTTGGGCCTCTATTATGGTGTCTTTGAAAGGGATTTCACTCTAGTCACTGTACCTTTTAATTTCTGTTTAACTAACCTCCTCATTTTCACATAGTTCCCCTTTCTGAAATTACATGCCATAGTGTTGGGCTGTTGAGGTGTTCTTCCCACCACAGGAATGTTAAATGTTATTATATTATGGTCACTATTTCCAAGTTACCTCTTGGACCAGATCCTGCGCTCCACTCAGGACTAAATCGAGAGTTGCCTCTCCCCTTGTGGGTTCCTGTACCAGCTGCTCCAAGAAGCAGTCATTTAAAGGATCGAGAAATTTTGTCTCAGCATTTCATCCCGAGGTGACATGTACCCAGTCAATATGGGGATAATTGAAATCCCCCACTATTATTGAGTTCTTTATTTATAGCCTCTCTAATCTCCCTTAGCATTTCATCGTCACTATCACTGTCCTGGTCAGGTGGTTGAGAATAGATCCCTACTGTTATATTCTTATTAGAACATGGAATTACTATCCATGGAGATTCTATGGAACATGTGGATTCATTTAAGATTTTTACTTAATTTGATTCTACATTTTCTTTCACATATAGTGCCACTCCCCCCCCTCCCCCCTGCCGCATGACCTGTTCTGTCCTTCCGATATATTTTGTACCCTGGAATGATTGTGTCCCATTGATTGTCCCCACTCTACCAGGTTTCCATGATGCCTATTATATCAATATCCTCCTTTATCACAAGGCACTCTAGTTCACCCATCTTATTATTTAGACTTCTAGCATTTGTGTACAAGCACTTTAAAAACTTGTCACTGTTTATTTGTCTGCCCTTTTCTGATGTGTCCGATTCTTTTTTATGTGAATGTTTCTCGTCTGATCTGGCCCATCCTTTATCCTCTTCCATCCTCTGCTCCTGACTAGAACCTAGAGAATCTCTATCATTAGACTCTCCCCTAAGAGAAGTCTCTGTCGGATCCACATGCTCCTCTGCAGCAACTGGCTTTCCCCCATCTCCTAGTTTAAAAACTGCTCTACAACCTTTTTACTGTTAAGTGCCAGCAGTCTGGTTCCACTTTGGTTTAGGTGGAGCCCATCTCTCCTGTATAGGCTCCCCCCATTCCAGAAGTTTCCCCAGTTTCTAATGAATCTAAACCCCTCCTCTCTACACCATCGTCTCATCCTCGCATTGAGACTCTGAAGCTCTGCCTGCCTACCTGGCCCTGCGCGTGGAACTGGGAGCATTTCTGAGAATGCCACCATAGAGCTCCTGGATTTCAGTCTCTTCCCTAGCAGCCTAAATTTGGCCTCCAGGACGTCTCTCCTACCCTTCCCTATGTCACTGGTACCTACATGTACCACGACCACCGGCTCCTCCCCAGCACTACACATAAGTCTGTCTAGATGTCTCGAGAGATCCGCAACCTTCGCACCAGGCAGGCAAGTCACCATACGGTTCTCCCGGTCATCACAAACCCAGCTATCTACGTTTCTAATGATAGAATCTCCCATTACTAACACCTGCCTTTTCCTAGCGACTGGAGTTCCCTCCCCCGGAGAGGTAACCTCAGTGCGAGAGGCAACCCCAGCACCATCTGGAAGGAGGGGTCCCCACTATGGGAAGGTTTCCCTCTGCTCCCGTTGACTGCTCTCCTTCCCGGGGCCTTTCATCCTCCTCCACAGCGCAGGGGCTGTCTGCCAGAGGTGGGACAATTCTACAGTGTCCCGGAAAGCCTCATCAACATACCTCTCTGCCTCCCTTAGCTCCTCCAAGGAGCCCAGGCTGGTGGAACAGGTGGGCTCAGTGGTACCCCAGCATCTCAGGTGGCACCCTGGAGTGTGGGGTAACCCGTCACAGAGCGGTGCCGGGCAGGGGCAGAGGGTCAGTAGTAATAACGATCATTCGCTGTGTGCTGCGGGGATTGGGTCCCAGGAGATCCACCCAGGTGCCTTCCTCTGAAGCAGCAGGAATTGGCCAGAGGCAGGAGGCTGAACTAACTGGGCTAGCGCTGTGATCCAGTGCAGCAGGAGGCAGAGAAACCACCCAGCTGGAGCAAGAGCCGGATCTGGCCCGACAGCCCCAGTGCAGTATGGACAACAGAGGTTGCTTCCCTGTGCTGTGATTTGAGACCATTCTCCCCAGCCCGGGGCAGCTAATTCACCCTCTATCCAACTCAGCCTGCCAACAGGAAGTGTGCGGAACTGCCACCAGCAAGAGGACGCCCGCGAAGAGGAGACTGGGGAGTGGGGAGCGGAGCCCAGGCCAGAGGCACGACAGAAAGGCGATGCTGGAGAGTCTAATGGCGCACGCAGGCCCCCAGGGCCACGCGATTCTTCACCCACAGTGTGCCGCCGCAGCTCCCCCACTGGTCATACTTTGCAAAATCCAAACGTAGGGCCCAATCTGAGCCACGTTTTCCCGTGCTCAGCACCTGCCGTTGGGAAGGAGGGTCCAGACATGGAGGCCTGGTTTAATCCCCGCTCTGCCATGGACGTGCTGTGTGACTTCCTTGGGTGAGTCACTGAGCCGCTCTCTGCCTCAGTTCCCATCTGTGCAATGGGGGTAATGCTGCTTCCCTCGCTCCCTCCCGGGGGAGCTGTGAGGGTAAATACAGCAAAGAGCCTGAGAGCGACGTGTCACAAGAACGAAGCTCCTCCAGGCCAGCTGGCAGATGCACCAGAACGGCCCCACGCTCTAGCCCTTCTCCAAGGCATCTTCCAGGTCTTGTGTGAGGTGCATGAGTTGGTCTTGGGCACCCCGCCCTCATCTGAAGCCAGCCTGGCCACCAGGTCCTTGCAGACTATTCAGGGCGCAGTTTATCGTGAAAAAGATAACAAATGGAAGCTTCACTTGCACGCTGGAGACGTCAGCTGGCTAAAGCATCTCCATCCCAGCCTCCCCCCAGGATCCACCCTCGCTCGCTCCTTTTCAGCAGCTAAGGCTGAGCAGCGCGTATATGCGGATGATGACGTGGGTAACGATCTAATGATACCAAAGGGGCGCTCAGCCAGAACATGAAAGCACTGGCTACGTAACTTCATCAGTGGAGACTTACATTAAGTGAGTCTCAGACGCTGGCCATAACCTTCCCTCTGAGCAATTGCCTGGCCAGTCAACCCCTTATGGTTTGTGTTGTCCCCTTCCAGTCAGCTGTCCCTTCTTTAGGAGTCAGACTGGCCCACGCCTACCATGCTGGACCCATGGAGAACACTTAAAGATCACCTCCTGCACTGCCTGGACCCAGCAGGATGCTCCCGGGCAGCAGAGGCAGATGTTCTGTGAGCTCAGTCTCCGTGCTGGTATTTGCACCTGTGGAATATTGTACAGCGGTTTGGGGCAGAAGTTGGCACACACCCCTCCTGGATTGGGAGCTGGACACAGCCGCTCATAGCATTGTCGGTTGCCTTAGCCACACACTAACATTGAGTTTACCTGTGTTGGTGCATAGAGTTCTCCCAAAACTTCAATGAGATGCCCGCACCCCTAAAAGTGCCTGGAGGGCTATGGGGGGTGCACCGGGCTGACAATGGTTCCTATAGGTGCAATGAGCAGAGCACACTTCTTGCAAGATGATCTGACCGTCCCCGGAGGAGAACATCTACACCGGCAGCTCCGGCTGACTTGCCATGGGCTGACTTTTGTGGCAGCTGTCCATGTGCAGTGCTCCCGGCCCAGTGCCAGTCTCGGATGAACTCCAGCGTCTCAGGGCCGACAGCGGTGTCCTCTCTGGGACTGAGAGACAGGCAGGCTGAGACTTTCCGAAGCCCTAACTTACATGCACCTCCTTGCAGCCGGGGACGCAGATCCTGGACTGGGCTTACGAGGCGCCCTCAGGAATGGCCAGAGGGACTGCCACGTGCAGACGTTGGACTTAGCCCAAATCTTCACAGTGCGGCTGCGGGGCGGCGATGCAGCCCGTCAGACGTGGTGGAGGAGGGGAGGGTGGACTGCAACATCTTGCTACCATTGATGATGCAGCTGCTAGGTGGCCGACCAATCTAGATAATGACTTGTGAGCCCCGTGGAAGAAGAACATTTCTTATTATTACCTGCTGCTCCCCAGGATGTGACCAGCCGTAATCCTGACTCTTAGGACCAGATTTTCCAAAGAGCCAAACCCCCAATGTCCAACCAACGGCGTCGCCAGCTCTCACGGTTTTAACGCGACTCTCCCAATATTTGGTGTTTGACTTCAAGCCCCAGCTCTGGGAATTATGTTGTTAGTGAGACTCTCCGCTTTAATTAAAAAAACCCCGT
The DNA here is from genome assembly GCF_002925995.2 of Terrapene triunguis. Classification (NCBI taxonomy): domain Eukaryota; kingdom Metazoa; phylum Chordata; order Testudines; family Emydidae; genus Terrapene; species Terrapene triunguis. The sequence goes on from NW_020694693.1 coordinate 8,871, forward strand.
GAAATCAGCACGTTTCAAGCCAACGGCTGCAGAGAGAAATTTGAATCTGTGTCCCCAGTGTGACAAAATGTTCAAAAACCAGAAGGCAGATGCAAAACCCCCAGCACTGGTTAATTTTTAAAACTCTGATGACTATTTTGGGGCCTAACTTATGATTTTTGAATGCTTGGGTCAGTGTCAATGCGGCGTTCTCTGGAAATCTGTCCTACAGTGCTTAATTAGCTGGCAAATGAGCACAAATTCCAGCCAAATGCCCCACATCTTGATATTCCTCCTGCAAGCATCTGTCCAGCTTCCTCGGAAATGATTCACACCGACACACATTGCCATGATCTAACCGGCACGGAATGTGAGCTCCTGTCAATGGACTTATTCCAAACCATGTTGTTTGACTGTGGGAAATAGGAACGGGCCAGGGACTTATTTCAGCCAGGATTTTATTTTTGGTGGTATTTGAGGAAGAACTGGTTTTAGGAAGAATATTTGCTGTCTATCCTGATTCTGCCTTTTGGACACTTCTCATCAGTATCCCATTTGTGCTTTTTGTATGAAAGACTATCAGTGTAGTGAGTGTGTATCTGTAGTCTCCAGCATCGTTCCTCTCATGCAATGAGCAAAGCTCTGTCAGATTTCAATCCACTTCCTTAATTCTTGTTGTTAGTTATTAGTAGTGCCCAGGCGCCCAGTCACGCACTGGGACCCCAGTGTGCTAGGCACTGTACAATCACAGAACACAAAGACAGGCCCTGCCCCAGGAAGTGTGCAGTCTAAGTCTTGTGTGTCCATACACAGTTGTGGCAAAGGGCCAGATCTCCAGAGATTCTGCTGCTGAGTGTTGGAAAAGCTGGCCTGAATCGGGCCCTCCATTTTGGCTCTGTAAATCCAAGCCTGCAGAGTAGGAACGAGGGTTACATCACTAGCTACAGAAGAGCAGTGTGTGCCCAGGCCCCGGCATCCCTAGCCTGAAATGTAGATGATGGAAGCCCCAGGCTGCGAAGGCTTGAAAGGCCTGGGTAGGAGCACTATGTCGCCGCTCTCCACCAGCATAGGAGTATGAGGAGACCCCAGGGACACAGCTGGGTTTGCTAACTACATACAGACACACAGGGCCTGGCAACAGAGACGCACTGCTGCTCCTTAGGATCTGGTGGCTTCTGCAAGAGAAGATTATTTAAAGTGATACTACCCTATTCCGATACACTACACCATCCTTCCCCTAAAGCAGGCCTGCATAACATGCGGCCTGTGGGCCGCATGCAGCCCGCGGGGGCTCACTGTGCGGCCCGCGGGCAAGTGGCAGGGAGGAGCTGCCGGCTTCACCCCCTGCCCCGGGGCAGAGCCGAACTCACAGCCCCACCCGCACGGCCGCCCTAGCTCACCTCCGCTGCTGCTGCCGCTCGAGCGCCGCTTCTTCCCCTCCCTCCCAGGCTCTCAAACCTGGGAGGGAGGGGGACACTCCAAGTGGCCGCGGCGCGGGCGCCGCTTCTCGTCCTGTCGGTGAGAAGCGCGGCTGCCGGCTTCGTCCCCTGCCTGGGGGGGGGCAACCTCACAGCTCCGCATGCGCGTGCCGCGCTCCAACCGCCCGAACGGCCAGAAGCACGCACACGCGCGCACGTGTCTCCATCTCCCACTCCCCCCGCCTGGCGTACAGCGGGTGCGTCACTTCCGGGGCCTGGTGAGGCGGGAAGCGCTGGGCACGAGGCAGAGCCGGTAAGTGCGAGCAAGGGGAGGGGCGCCCGGCCTGGGCTCGAGCCACAGCTGGGGGGAACTGGGCCAAGACCCCTGTCATAACTATAAAGGGAAGGGTAACAGCTCTCTGTGTACAGAGACTCCAAATCCTTTTACCTGTAAAGGGTTAAGAAGCTCGGGTAACCTGGCTGACACCTGACCCAAGGACCAATAAGGAGACAAGATACTTTCAAATCTTGGGGGGGGAAAGGCTTTTGTGTGTGCTCTTTGTTTTAACGAGTGGTTCGCTCTGGGGACTGAGAGGGACCAGACATCAATCCAGGTTCTCCCCATCTTTATAAACAAGTCTCTCCTATTTCAAACTAGTAAGTAAAAAGACAGCAAGGCGTCTTAGATTTACTTTGTTTTCTCAACTTGTAAATGTACCTTTTTACCAGAGTGTGTATCTTTGTTTGCTGTACTTTGAACCTAAGACAGAGGGGGGTCCTCTGAGCTCTTTAAGTTTGATTACCCTGTAAAGTTATTCTCCATACTGATTTTACAGAGATGATTTTTACCTTTTTCTTTAATTAAAAGCCTTCTTTTTTAAGAACCAGATTGATTTCTCCTTGTTTTAAGATCCAAGGGGGTTTGGATCTGTATTCACCAGGAGTTGGTGAAAGGAGGGTGGAAGGAAGGAGGGGGGATGGTTAACTTCTCCTTGTTTTAAGATCCAAGGGGGTTTGGATCTGTGTTCACCAGGGAATTGGTGAAAGGTTTCTCAAGGCTTCCCAGGGAGGGAATTCTTGTGATGGTGGCAGCGGACCAAAGCTAAGCTGGTAGATAAGCTTAGAAGTTTTTATGCAGGCCCCTACATTTGAACCCTAAAGTTCAAAGTGGGGATCCAGCCTTGACAACCCCCCCAAACCCCCTCTTCGGTTGGGAGTGGGGTGGCTACTGCACTGGTTGCTCCCAGGGCGGCCTCCGTAGTGATGGGGGGGGGGTTGAACTGTCTGTGGGCAGCCGGGAAAACCCGGGGGGGGAGGAGGGAGACAGAGAGTGTGTGTGTGTGTGTGTGCAGGGTCGGCTTTAGGCCGATTCAACTGAGTCCCCTGAATCGGGCCCCACGCCCCAGCCCCGGTACAGCGTACCGGGGTGGCCTGGCTTCCCCAGGGGGCAATTTAAAGGGCCTGGGGCTTTGGAGCCCCAGGCCCTTTAAATAGCCCCCAGAGCCCTGGGATAGCGGGGGGCTCAGGGGCTATTTAAAGGGCCGGGGCTCCAGCTGCCTCTACTGCACCCCCTGCCCACACCACCCCGCACCCCCTGCCCGCAGCCAGCCAGCCAGCCCCACACATGCCCCAGCCCCGCACCCCCTGCCTGCCCTGCCCGCAGCCAGCCCCTGTCTCCAGCCAGCCCCACACCCCCTGCCCTGGCTCCAGCAAACCCCTGCCGCACCCCCCTGCATGAAGCCAGCCAGTCCCGCACTCCTCTGTCTCCAGCCCAGCCAACCCCTGCCGCACCCCCCTGTGGCCCTGCCTGAAGCCAGCCAGTCCGCCCCATACCCCCCTGTCTCCAGCCAGCCCCACACCCCTTGCTCTGCCTGCAGCCAGACCCTACCTCCAGTCAGCCCCTGCCCTGCCTCCAGCCAGCCCCATGTCCATTGGTGCCCTGCAGTTCCCAGAGCAGGAACCCTGCACACCTGCTTCAATGAGGGGGGCAGGGAGCAGCTGGGACCCACACATGTGCACACCACTAGGGTGACCAGACAGCAAGTGTGAAAAACCAGAACAGGGGTGGGGGGTAATAGGAGCCCATATAAGAAAAAGACCCAAAAATTGGGACTGTCCCTATAAAATCGGGACAGCTGGTCACCCTAGGACACCCCCAGGGAGTGGTGGGGACCCACACATGTGAAATGGAGCTCATTAATAACCAATCAACAGCATATATAACACAATGTACATAATATATAATTTTATTATTTATATAGTTATGGAAAGTAAATAATACATGGAAGAAATGAAAGGCTTTTTTTTACATGTTTTTTTTTCTTCTAGTCATCCCTGCTGGGGCCCCGCCAAAAATGTTCAAATTGGGCCCCGCACTTCCTAAAGCCGGCCCTGTGTGTGTGTGTGTGTGTGTGTGTGTGTGTTTTGCACCTGCCCTGCCCTGACTGCTGCCCCCTTCCCTGGTCCAGGGACCTTATCCCTCCCCAGCCCCTATCACACTGCCCCCCACCCCCAGGGCTCCCTGCGGCCCCTGTGTTTGTGTGTGGGACAGTCACATCCAATCCCTTCACACTGCTCCCCTTCCCCCTCCCCGGCTTAGTTCATACCCCCAGAAAATCCCTTCAAACTGTCCCCCTTTTCCCCTCCCCTTATTTCATGGGGGGATGACGAACCGAGCGGGCGGGTGGGCAGGTAGTGGCGGCGAGGCTTTATACTTGGGGGGAGGTGAGGAGGCGAGCGGCGAGTCGGTGGCTGGAAGGAAGCATCCATTTTCAGTATTTTAATTTTTGGTACTGCTGTGTGCAGTAATATAGTGACCCCTGGGGGTTAAAGAGGGGTGTAATGGTGGGGCCGAGCAGGGAGGGGGCGGGTCCTATTTTACTGCTGTGATCTGGTTACCCTATGCGCGCCGTTTCTTTCCCCCTCTACAGGCTTCCACACACTGTCAGTGCCTTGCTAGTGTGCCACGCGCCGTGAGATATCTCTTCTCTTTGTGTGTGACAAAGGGTATGTCTACACTACAAAATTAGGTCGGATTTATAGAAGCCGGTTTTATAGAAACCGGTTGTATGCAGCCGATTGTGTGTGTCCCCACATAAAATGCTCTAAGTGCATGAAGTCGGCGGACCGCGTCCACAGTACCGAGGCTAGCGTCGACTTCCGGCGCATTGCACTATGGTACCTATCCCACAGTTCCCGGAGTCTCCGGCGCCCATTGGAATTATGGGTTGAGATCGCAATGCCCGAATGATGCAAAGCAGTGCCGCGAGGGGTTCTGGGTACATTGCGTCAGGCCCCTCCCCCGCCGTCACAGCAACGGCAGACAATAGATTCGCGCCTTTTTACCTGGGTTACCTGTGCAGACAACATACCACGCCAAGCATTGAGCCTGCTCAGCTCAGCTCACCGTCACCATATGTTTTCCGGGTGCCGGCAAACGTGGGACTGCATTGCTAAACAGCAGCAGCAGCTTACTGCCTTTTGGCGGTAGACGGTGCAGCATGACTGGTAGCCTTCATTGGCGATCTGGGTGCAGGCAGCCGTGGTGCTGCATTGCACCAGCCCCTTGCCTTTTGGTAGAAGATGGTTTATTACGACTGGTATCTGTCGTCGTCATACGTCAGCGGCTGTCGATCAGGGGCACCCGGGCAGACAATGATGGTTATCAGTCGTAGTATCCTATTTTCTGCCAAGTGCCCAGTATTGTCTGCTAAGCACCCAGAAGAGGCCGATGGCGATCTGGGTGCTGGCAGACATGGGGCTGGCAGACGTGGGGCTAGATTGCTACACAGCAGCAACCCCTTGCCTTTTGGGCAGAAGATAGTATATTACGACTGCTATCCATCGTTGTCATACTGCAGTGGGCATCATATTGTGCAGTAGACCTGAAGGCTTACTGCCAAGCGCCCAGTATTTGCTGCCAAGCACCCAGAAAATGCCAAGGGCTATCAGTCATGCTGCACCGTCGTCTTAAGATGTAAAAAATAGATTTATTCTGCATTCATTTGCTTCCCCCCTCTCTCCTGCTAAACCCAGGCTTTTGAGTTCAATCTTTGGGGGGGGGGGCATTCTGTGTGACAGTTGTTTGTCTTTCTCCCTGATGCAAAGCCACCTTTCTTGGTTTTAATTCCCTGTACCTGTACGCCATGTCGTCACTCGCCCCTCCCTCCCTCCCTCTCTCCCTCCCTCCCTTCTTCCCCTGGTCCGTCAGATACTACTTTCGCGCCTTTTTTCAGACCAGACGCCATAGCCAGCACTGGGATCATGGAGCCCGCTCAGATCACCGCGGCAATTATGAGCACTATGAACACCACGCGCATTGTCCTCGAGTATATGCAGAGCCTCCTGGACATGCCAAAGCCAAACCAGGACCAGCTGAGGAGGAGGCGATTGCAGCGCGGCGACGATAGTGATGAGGAAATTGACATGGACCTCTCACAAGGCACAGGCCCCAGCAATGTGGAAATCATGGTGTTACTGGGGCAGGTTCATGCCGTGGACCGCCGATTCTGGGCCCGGGAAACAAGCACAGACTGGTGGGACCGCATCGTGTTGCAGGTCTGGGACGATGCCCAGTGGCTGCGAAACTTTCGCATGCGTAAGGGCACTTTCATGGAACTTTGTGACTTGCTTTCCCCTGCCCTGAAGCGCCAGAATACCAGGATGAGAGCAGCCCTCACAGTGGAGAAGCGAGTGGCGATAGCCCTGTGGAAGCTTGCAACGCCAGACAGCTACCGGTCAGTCGGGAATCAATTTGGAGTGGGCAAATCTACTGTGGGGGCTGCTGTGATCCAAGTTGCCAGGGCAATGAGAGACCTGGTGATATCAAGGGTAGTGACTCTGGGAAACGTGCAGACCATAGTGGATGGCTTTGCTGCAATGGGATTCCCAAACTGTGGTGGGGCGATAGACGGAACCCATATCCCTATCTTGGCACCGGCGCACCAAGCCACCGAGTACATAAACCGCAAGGGGTACTTTTCAATGCTGCTGCAAGCCCTGGTGGATCACAAGGGACGTTTCACCGACATCAACGTGGGCTGGCCGGGAAGGGTACATGATGCTCGCGTCTTCAGGCAGTCTCTTCTGTTTCGAAAGCTGGAGGAAGGGACTTTCTTCCCGGACCAGAAAATAACCATTGGGGATGTTGAAATGCCTATCATTATCCTTGGGGACCCAGCCTACCCCTTAATGCCATGGCTCATGAAGCCGTACACAGGCAGCCTGGACAGTAGTCAGGAGCTGTTCAACTACAGGCTGAGCAAGTGCCGAATGGTGGTGGAATGTGCATTTGGCCGTTTAAAAGCGCGCTGGCGCAGCTTACTGACTCGCTCAGACCTTAGCGAAAAGAATATCCCCATTGTTATTGCTGCTTGCTGTGCGCTCCACAATATATGTGAAAGTAAGGGGGAGACATTTATGGCGGGGTGGGAGGTTGAGGCAAATCGCCTGGCCGCTGATTACGCGCAGCCAGACACCAGGGCGGTTAGAGGAGCACAGCAGGGCGCGGTGCGCATCAGAGAAGCGTTGAAAACCAGTTTTGTGACTGGCCAGGCTACGGAGTGAAACTTCTGTTTGTTGCTCCTTGATGAACCCTCCGCCCCTCCCCCACCACCCTGTTAACTCTACTTCCCTGCAAACCAACCACCCCACCCTCCCCTACTACCCTCCCCCCTTCGAGCACCACTTGCAGAGGCAATAAAGTCATTGTTACTTCACATTCATGCATTCTTTATTAATTCAGCACACAACTAGGGGGATAATTGGAAAGGTAGCCCGGGATGGGTGGGGGAGGAGGGAAGGAAAAGGACACACTCCAATTTAAAACTTTAAAACTTATTGCACTGGAAATCATCTAGGGTGGAGTGAGTGGGTGGCCAAAGGCCCCCCCACCGTGTTCTTGGGCGTCTCGGTGAGGAGGCAATGGGACTTGGGGAGGATGGCTGCTGGTTACAGAGGGGCTGTAGCGGCGGTCTCTGCTCCTGCTGCCTTTCCTGCAGCTCAACCATACGCAGGAGCATATCACTTTGATGCTCCAGCAGCCGGAGCATCGACTCTTGCTTTCTGATTACAAGTTGACGCCACCTCTCCTCTTCAGCCCGCGTTTCAGCACGCAACTTCTCCTCTTCAGCCCGCGATTCAGCACGCCACCTCTCCTCTCGCTCATATTGGGCTTTTTTAAAATCAGTCATTGACTGCCTCCACACATTCTGCTGTGCTCTGTCAGCGTGGGAGGCAGTCTGAAGTTCAGTAAACATTTCGTCACGCGTCCTTCGCTTCCTTCTTCGAATATTCACTAGCCTCTGCGAAGGAGTAAGATTTGCAGCTGGTGGAGAAGGGAGAGGTTGTTAAAAAAGATACATTTTAGAGAACAATGGGTAGACTCTCACGTTAGATTTTGCTGTTCACAACATCACACATAACATGTGCTTTCGTTACAAGGTCGCATTTTTCCTCTTATATTGAGAGTCTCCTGGTTTGGTGTGAGAGATCACTCACGCAGTGCCAGGACACAGATTTCAGCTTGCAGGCAGCCATGGTAAGACATATAGTCTTTGGGCTTTTTTAACCTTCTTAACATGTGGGGATGGTTTCAAACAGTTCTGCCCTCATTTCCCATACCAAGCACCCGTGCCATT
>NW_020694694.1:0-7096 GCF_002925995.2 Terrapene triunguis
GGTGTTTTTACGTTACCTAACTCAAGATAACTAAATCAAGCTAAAATCCTAGTGAAGACAAGGCAGCTATTGTTTCCACACCAGCTAGCAGGTCATGTTAAGATTGGGGAAGCCTAGGGTTTAACTTGACTTGTAAACTCATGTGAAAAGAAAATGCCTTGTCTTCACTAGGATTTTACCTCAAGTTAACACACCTTTCTTCCTAATGAAGGCAAGGCCATAGAACAGAGATGGGCAAACTATGGCCCGCGGGCCACATTCGGCCCGGGGACCATCCTGCCCGGCCCCCGAGCTCCTGGCCCGGAGGCTAGCCCAGGCCCCTCCCCCGCTGTTCCCCCTCCCCCACAGCCTCAGCTAGCTCGCTTCGCCGCCGGCGCAATGCTCTGGGCGGCGGGGCTGTGAGCTCCTCGGGCAGCGCAGCTGCAGAGCCCGGCCTGACCCAGTGCTGTGCGCTGCGTGGTGGTCGCGGCGGCGTGTCCCGGCTCCAGCTGGGCGGCACGACTGTAATGCCGTCAGCCACCGGTGCTCCAGGCAGCGTGGTAAGGGGACAGGGTGTAAAGGGGTTTGGATAGAGGGCAGGGGAGTTTGGGGTGGTGGTCAGAGGGCGGGGGTGTGGATAGGGGTCGGGGCGGGGAACAGGAGGTTGAATGGGGGCAGTCAGGAATATGGGGGGGTTGGATGGGGCAGCAGGGGGCAGTCAGTGGCAGGGGTTCCAGAGGCTAATCAGGGGACAGGGAGAGGGGTGGTTGGATGGGGCAGCAGGAGTCCAGGGGCAGTCAGGGGACAGGGAGCGGGGGAGGGGGAAGGCAGCATGGGTCCCAGGGGGACCATCAGGGAACAGAGGGGGTTGGATAGGACAGGAGTCCCGGGGGGGAGGACAGATAAGAGGTGGGGGCCGGGCCACGACCCCCTCCCCTAACCGGCCCTCCATACAATTTACGAAACCCGATGCAGCCCTCAGGCCAAAAAGTTTGCCCACCCCTGCCTTAGAAGCTTGACAAGTTCCACATAATCTATAACAAAGTCTGTAAGAGGTCTCATCCTCCCCTTGCTGGCCCCAGACAACTTTTGTTCACTTTTAGATATGCATTTTTCCATTACTGGCAATTATTAAATCAAGATTGGATTTTTTTTTTTTAACGATATGCTCTAGCTCAGGGGTAGGCAACCTATGGCACATGAGCTGATTTTCAGTGGCACTCACACTGCCTGGGTCCTGGCCACCGGTCCGGGGGGCTCTGCATTTTAATTTAATTTTAAATTAAGCTTCTTAAACATTTTAAAAACCTTATTTACTTTACATACAAACAATAGTTTAGTTATATATTATAGACTTATAGAAAGAGACCTTCTAAAACGTTAAAATGTACTACTGGCACGCAAAACCTTAAATTAGAGTGAATAAATGAAGACTCGGCACACTACTTCTGAAAGGTTGCCGACCCCTGCTCTAGCTTAAAAGGAATTATTTTGGGGAAGTTCTACGGCCTCTGTTATACAAGAGGTCGGACTAGATCACAGTGGTCCCTTCTGGCCTTGGAATCTATGAATGAATTTAGGAACCTGTGTTATTCTAACATAGTAGCATGTCACAACAAAGAGCTGTATAACTGAGCTACAGTATTAAAACCTGAAAAGTTTGGCAGACTACAGAACAAAGAACTGATCTTGTGGACTGCAAAAATACTAGTAACCTCGGAATTGTACCTTTGTAGAGTCTGTTTCGCTGTGCGACTTTTAAAGCTAGAAGCATCCAATGAAATTCTAAGGGTATGTCTACACTACGGGATTAATCCGAATTTATAGAATTCAAATTTTGGAAACAGATTGTATAAAGTCGAATGTATGCGGCCACACTAAGCACATTAATTCGGCGGTGTGCGTCCATGTACCGGGGCTAGCGTCGATTTCTGGAGCGTTGCACTGTGGGTAGCTATCCCATAGCTATCCCATAGTTCCCGCAGTCTCCCCCGCCCATTGGAATTCTGGGTTCAGATCCCAGTGCCTGATGGGGCAAAAAACATTGTCGCAGGTGGTTCTGGGTACAGCCTCACCCCACCCTCCATGAAAGCAACGGACAGCAGACAACCATTTCGCGCCTTTTTTCCTGGGTGAACACTGCAGACTCCATACCATGGCAAGCATGGAGTCCGCTCAGCTCAAGACAGCAGTCATGAACATTGTAAACACATCGCGCGTTCTCGTGCAGTTTATGCTGAGCCAGGACCAGAAAAATGAGGCGAGGAGGCGGCGGCGACGGCAGCGCAGCGACAAACATGATGAGGACATGGACATGGACACAGAATTCTCTCAAACCGCGGGCCCCGGTGCTTTGGAGATCATGTTGTTAATGGGGCAGGTTCTATCCGTGGAACGCCGATTCTGGGCATGAGAAACAAGCACAGACTGGTGGGACCGCATAGTGTTGCAGGTGTGGGACGATTCCCAGTGCCTGCGAAACTTTCGCATGCGTAAGGGCACTTTCATGGAACTTTGTGACTTGCTTTCCCCTGCCCTGTAGCGCCAGAATACCAAGATGAGAGCAGCCCTCACAGTTGAGAAGCGAGTGGCAATAGCCCTGTGGAAGCTTGCAACGCCAGACAGCTACCGGTCAGTCAGGAATCAATTTGGAGTGGGCAAATCTACTGTGGGGGCTGCTGTGATGCAAGTAGCTAAAGCAATCACTCAGGCGCTGCTACGAAAGGTAGTGACTCTGGGAAATGTGCAGGTCATAGTGGATGGCTTTGCTGCAATGGGATTCCCTAACTGTGGTGGGGCGATAGATGGAACCCATATCCCTATCTTGGCACCGGAGCATCAGGGTACCCAGTACGTAAACCGCAAGGGGTACTTTTCAATGGTGCTGCAAGCCCTGGTGGATCACAAGGGACATTTCACCAACATCAATGTGGGATGGCCGGGAAGTGTTCATGACGCTCGTGTCTTCAGGAACACTACTCTGTTTAAACGGCTGCAGCAAGGGACTTACTTCCCGGACCAGAAAACAACCGTTGGGGATGTTGAAATGCCAATAGTTATTCTTGGGGACCCAGCCTACCCCTTAATGCCATGGCTCATGAAGCCATACACAGGCAGCCTGGACAGGAGTCAGGAGCTGTTCAACTACAGGCTGAGCAAGTGCAGAATGGTGGTAGAATGTGCATTTGCCCGTTTAAAAGGTCGCTGGCGATCGTTACTGACTCGCTCAGACCTCAGCCAAACCAATATCCCCATTGTTATTTCTGCTTGCTGTGTGCTCCACAATCTCTGTGAAAGTAAGGGGGAGACCTTTATGGCGGGGTGAGAGGCTGAGGCAAATCGCTGGCTGCTGATTACGCGCAGCAGACACCAGGGCATTAGACGAGCACACCAGGAAGCGCTGTGCATCAGAGAAGCTTTGAAAACCAGTTTCATGACTGGCCAGGCTACAGTGTGAAATTTCTGTTTGTTTCTCCTTCATGAAAACCCGCCCCCTTTATTGACTCATTCTCTGTAAGGAACCCACCCTCCCCCTTCCCCCAGCTTGCTTTCAAAGGAAATAAAGTCACTATCGTTTAAAAATCATTTATTCTTTATTAATTGATTATAAAAAGAGGGAGAGAACCCGGGTGGGGTTTGGGAGGAGGATCGGCGGGAAGGAAAAGGCCACTAAAAAAAGGTTAAAAAAAATGACAGCCTTTTGCTTGGGCTGTCCACTGGGGTGGAATGGGAGGGTGTACGGAGCCTCCCCCCCCGCGTTCTTACACGTCTGGGTGAGGAGGCTGTGGAACATGGTGAGGGGGGAAGGGGGTTATACAGGGGCTGTAGCAGCACTCTGTTATCCTGCTGCCGTTCCTGAAGCTCCACCAGACGCCGGAGCATGTCTGTTTGCTCACGCAGCAGCCCCAGCGTTGCATCCTGCCTCCTCTGATCTTCCTGCCGCCACCTCTCATCTCGAGCGTCTCTCCTCTCCTCATGTTGGTCCCTCCTGTCCTCACGTTCACTGGCTTCTTTCCTATACTTTGAAACCGTGTCCTTCCACTCATTCAGATGAGCTCTTTCACTGCGGGTGGATTCCATGATTTCTGCGAACATCTCGTCTCGCGTCTTCTTTTTCCGACGCCTTATCTGAGATAGCCTTCGGGACAGAGGAGGGAGGCTTGAAAAATTTGCAGCTGCTGGGGGGAGGGAAAAAAGGAGAGAATTTTTTAAAAAAAAGATACATTTTGCAGAACAATGCTTATACTCTTTCACGGTGACCAACACTATTCACATTACATAGCACATGTGATTTCTGTGCAAGGTTGCATTTTGCCTCTTAATATTGAGTGCCTGTGGCTTTGCTGCTAGAGATCACAGACGCAGGTCCGGGCAACAGAATTCGGCTTGCACGCGGCCATGGCAAGCCATTGTCTTTCGGCTTCTGCGCCCTCCTTTCCCACATACCAAGCAAAGCCTGTTGAGTGCTGCAGTTTTCCTGTTAACCTTCAGCAGCAGAAAACAAACTAACCCCCTCCCATCCAATTCTCTGGATGATCACTTTATCCCTCCTTCCACCGCGTGGCTGGTATCAGGGAAGATCCCTGCAGGAACCAAACTAACACCTCCCACCCCGCCATGAATTCTCTGGGATGATCGCTTTACCCCTCCCCGCACCGTGTGGCTGGTATCAGGGAAGATCCCTGCTAGCCAAACGCGAAAAGCTCTGGGCCAATTCCCCCCGGCGCTTGGCTAACTGCAGGGAAGGATTTCTTTTCAGCCACAGGCAAACAGCCCAGTAGGAACGGCCACCTCTGTCCCCTTAATTAAGTTCCCGTATTTCAACCAGGTTACCATGAGCGATATCACTCTCCTGAGGATTACACAGCAAGATAAAGAACGGATGTTGCTTGAATGCCAGCAAACACCAGGACCAGGTGTTTGCTGGCATTCTGCCAGGCTTTGTCAGGCAATGATACCAGATTACTTGCTGCAAGCATGGCGTGGTCAAGTGTCCTACCATGGAGGACGGAATAAGGCTGCACTGCCCAGAAACCTTGTGGCAAGGCTTTTGGAGTACCTCCAGGAGAGCTTCATGGAGATGTCCCTGGAGGATTTCCGCTCCATCCCCAGACACGTTAACAGACTTTTCCAGTAGCTGTACTGGCCGCGAATGCATCCCAAGTCCTCAGGGCAAAGTAATCATTAAAAAACGCTTGCTTTTAAAACAAGTTTTATATTTTAAAAGGTAAACTCACCTGAGGTCCCTTCCATGGGGTCATGGTCTTGGATACTGGCTTGGGAGGGTTGGGAGGGTACTTCAGTCAGGCTGAGAAAAAGATCCTGGCTGTTGAGGAGAACGGACTGCTGGGTGCTCTCCGCAAGCTCCTCCTCCTCCTCTTCCCCGTCCGCAGAATCCTTAGGTGTAGCTGATGAGATTATCCCCGCCTCGGAATCCACGGTCAGAGGTGGGGTAGTGGTGGTGGCCCCCCCTAGAACTGCATGCAGCTCGGCGTAGAAGCGGCATGTCCGCGGCTCTGACCCGGAGCGACCGTTAACCTCCTTTGTTTTTTGATAGGCTTGTCTGAGCTCCTTGACTTTCTCGCGGCACTGATCTGAGTCCCCATTGTGGCCTCTCTTCATCATGCCCTTGGAGATTTTTTCAAAAGTTTTGGCATTTCGTCTTTTCGAACGAAGTTCTGCTAGCACTGAATCCTCTCCTCATATAGCGATCAGATCCAGTACCTCCCGTACGGTCCATGCTGGTGCTCTTTTTCGATTATCGGCCTGCATGGTTACCTGTGCTCTCCACGCTGGGCAAACAGGAAATAAAATTCAAATGTTCGCGAGGCTTTTCCTGTCTACCTGGCCAGTGCATCCGAGTTCAGATTGCTGTCTAGAGCGGTCACAATGGTGCACTGTGGGATAGCTCCCGGAGGCCAATACCATCGAATTGCAGCCACACTAACCCTAATTCGAAATGACAATATCGATTTTGGCGCTACTCTGCTCGTCGGGGTGGAGTACAGAAATCTATTTTAAGAGCCCTTTATTTCGAAATAAATGGCTTCGTTGTGTGGACGGGTGCAGGGTTAATTCGATTTGACGCTGCTAAATCCGAATTAAAGTCATAGTGTAGACCAGGCCTAATTTAGCAATATATGAGAGAGAAGTCAACTGGTTTGCAACACTTTTAAAGTGACAGAGTTGTACAAACCCCAGAAATAGCATCTGATAGAACATGAGTGCATGTATCTGATGATAGAATTTAATATTTGTAAATAGTGCCAGAAATGTTTTAGGGATGTATTATTTTAGGTCAGTGGACTGTTTGCAAAGTTAAGTTATTTGCAAAGGGTCTTCCACAATCATTGGTGTACGTCAACAAAGTTTAACTATATCGTGCAAAGTACCTCTCAATGTTTGGTCTCTCTCTCTGGATTTTAAAAACACCATTTTTCCAACGCATACTAGAAGGAATACTAAGATAAAATGTGAGTAATCCACGCAATGGAAAATAGTCATTACTTTCACAAGTTTAAAAGCATAGCAGTAATCCTCTAGAGCAGTGGTCACCAACTGGTCGATCGCATCGACTGGTCGATCCTGGAGACTCTCCCAGTCGATCGCGATCTCCAGCTGTAGCGGGACTGCCACTAAGGCAGGCTCCCTGCCTGCCCCAGCTCCATGTCGCTCCCGGAAGCGGCCAGCACGGCCCTGGGAAAGGGGGGGCAGGGGTCTCCGCGCGCTGCTCCTGCCTGCAAGCACCACCCTTACAGCTCCCATTTCCCAGGAACGGGGAACTGTGCCCAATGGGAGCTGCAGGGGCAGTGCCTGCAGAGAGGGGCAGTGCGCAGAGTCACATGCGCCCCCAGGGGCCGCCGGGGCATGTTGGCCCCTTCTGGGAGCGGCGTGGGGCCAGGGCAGGCAGCGAGTAGCCCCGCTGTGCCGATGATGACTGGGAGCTGCCCAAGGTAAGTGCCGCCCTGCAGGAGCCCGCACCCCAACCCCCAGCCCTGAACCCCCTCCCGGAGCCAGCACCCTATGCCCCCTCCTGCACCCCATACCCCCTGCCCCAGTCCTGACCCCACCTCCCAGAGCCAGCATCCCATACTCCCTCCTGCACCCCAACACTCTG
>NW_020694695.1:0-1738 GCF_002925995.2 Terrapene triunguis
TCCTGGGACAGACCTGGGAGCCGGAGCGTCGCTCTCCCTTCGAACCAGAGCCGAGAGTCTCCCAAAAATCACGGGGCTCCGGGAGCCAGAGCCTCAGGGAGGAACCAATAACTGTGAGACTTGACGCTGGGGAGAGGGACCCTCTGGCAGACCCCAGAAGGTGACTGCCCGTGTCCGCAGCTCTGAGGGGCAAAGGGCAAAGGACCCTTCCCACGACACCGCAGGACAGCGATGCTGGGACCTTCCCACAATGCAGCGGGATGGTGGTGCCAGGACCCTTCCCACAATCCCGCGGGGCAGCAGCCCCTGTCGTGGGCAGATGGAGGAGTAGGGACACACGGTAACGCTCTCTCTGTTCCCAGAAATCCTGCCCAAGCCCACGGTGACGCCAAACCAAACCCTGGTGCTGGAGAACGGGACCTTCACCCTCACGTGTAACAGCTCCCCCAGCGCCGAGACCGTGCTCTGGCTCCGGGATGGGTCGTCCTTCGCGCCCAGTGAGCGGGTGGTCCTGTCCCCTGACAACCGGACCCTCACAGTGCTGGGTGTCACCCGGGGCGACGCCGGCACCTACCAGTGCGAGGTCAGGAACCCCGTCAGCACCAACCGCAGCGAGCCCAGCACCGTGACGGTGGCCTGTGAGTAACTGCAGCCCCGTCCCCCGGCCGCGCTGCCCCTGGTCCTGCCGGCATCACCCAGCCACAGAGATGCAGCTGCCTCTGGGGTGGGAAACAGGGGTGGATTATACGGGGCCCCCTCACCTGGTGTTGAGGTGTGGTTCCTCTTGGGCAGGATACAGGGGTTGTTTATATGGGGACTCTTCGCACTGTGCTGAGTTACGACCCCCTTGGGGCAGAGGGCTGGAGCTGGTTACACAGGGATCCCTCGCTGGCACTGCCCCCCCCCGCCTGATCCCTTCCCTCTCTGTGTAGATGGGCCGGACTCAGCCAAGATAGACCAGTCGGGATCCATTACCCTCGGGTCCCCTCTGACCCTGACGTGCGTCGCCGACTCCGTCCCAGCCCCGAGCTATCGCTGGGTTCTCGACGGCACCGACACTAAAGAGACCGGGAGCAGCTTGACCTTTAACTCCATTACTCAGGATCACCAGGGCACGTACACGTGCCAGGCTCACAATCCCATCACCAACCTCACTGCCTCGGCATCTGTGGCTGTGCGGTTAAGTGAGTCAGGCACCAGAAAATGCCCTACCTGGGGGAGAGGCACGGCTGAGGCTGGGGCGAGGTGCAGGGGGAGCCAGGGCTGGGTGTGGGGTGGCCAGGCCATGGGCTGCCAGCAGCGTTCAGGGGACCCTTGGGCGATGGTGTCTTTGTACTGGGTCCCCTCTCTCTCCTGGTCAGTGCTGCTCCTCTCTAGGCCCAGGCACTGTGGGGGCCCGGACTGGGGCTAGGCTGGGGGTCTGTCTCCCCCATGGCTGGGGGGGCTCCATTGTGGCTGGGGGGCAGGGGATCTGTCAATGCGCCGTCCAGCCCCATGGTCTCCTGAATCCCCCCAGCACCAGCCAGTGATAGAGCTGAGACCCCCACTGACCCAGCGCTGGGTGTGGGGGGCACTGGCACCACTGGGGGGCCCCAAACATCCCCTGCTCCCAAGGGGACTGGGCAGCACCAGGAGACCTCCCAGTTCCTGACCTTCGGACCCCCCCTCAGCCCACCACATCCTGGGTCCTGTCTTGGGCCCAAACCCGTCAGGCTCAGGGCACCCCTGGCTGAGCTGC
>NW_020694696.1:0-13299 GCF_002925995.2 Terrapene triunguis
AGAGATCATTGCAAATTTTGGCCCTAATCTCTCTGTGCCTTGGTTCCCCATCTGTAAAGTTGGAATGATGCTACTCCCATTGGAACAAATGACCCAGGGAAGTGAGGGATTCTGTTTTTTGCTGGTTTCAAATCCAGACTAGTACCTTTCTGGAAGAGATGTTTAGTCACTCACAAATAACTGGGCTCAATACAGGTGAAATGTAATGGCCGGTGATCTACAGGAAATCAGAGTGGATGATCTAATGGACCCTTCTGGCCTTAAACTCTATGAACCCTACCTCACAGGATGTCCCAAGTACAAATTAATGAATGTGGGTGAGACATCAGGAAGATAAACACAACAGAAATACCTCAACATACATTTTAAAACTCCGTATTTGGTGCAGCATTTGGATGGTGTACAGTAAATGAAGCACAGGACTGCACAATGAATGAGGAGGATAAAAAGAAATATTCAACCATTGTCTCATTCATTGAACACCGTCAATCTTCTCGTCTGAATGAGGCAAGGGTCCAATGCAAAATATGCTATGTGATCATGTAATTGAAGACTATCTCGATGCATGTGTATAAGTGGTCTGATTCCCCACTCACAGTGCTAAAAATGAGAAATTACTATTAACATGAATTGAATTTATACCAGCAGAAATCTGAAATAATGTGAAAGAGAAGTCAGGCCCAAGGGATAAAGTTAAGATTTTATGGGTAAATTTCGGTGTTTCCTGACCTTAGAGTGCTTCACTTTACAACTTCAACATTCTTTGAATGTACATTTTTTGTCTGAAATTTTATACTGTTTACAGAGCCATAATAGGAAAGGAGAAACACAATGGGAAAAAAGAACTCTAGAGGACATGTAACCGTGACACTAGCCAGAAGATTGGTAGCGTGAGTGGAACACGAATGTTAAAGAAGAATGAAGAGATAAGCTTGGGAAGTCTTACAGCAGCTGGCTGACAAATCCATGGGAGGTATCCTGGAGTTGCGTATCTGCCCCACAGTGAGTAAGCCAGCCCTTAGAGAGGGAGCCATATAATGTAACTTGTTCTCACCTCCCTTCTCTCTCTCTCTAGCTCCAACTCTCTCGTCCTTCCTCTTGGGTCTTGCCTACACTATGAACTTCTACCACGTCTGACGAACATGCTAGCTGAACAAGCAGAATCCCGTCTCAGCCTACATGATAATGGAAAAAGCATGTGTCACCTCCCCGTTAGGCTTCCAGGGTGTTCAGTATAAAACTTCCTCTCTACCCCTTTTGGTATTAGAGGAGAGGGTATGTCACTTAATTGGATTCAAGTCCTTCTCATTCCTAGAATTAAAGGTGGACTGCAAAGGAAAAAAAATTGGGCTTTTCTGCTCCTTTATGATGATGGATAAAGACCTGAACGGTTTTTATTAAAAAACAATACAAAGTGTTTAGGGGTGCCAGGTTTTTTTCCCTAGTAGAAATTTAGGTTTTATCTACCGTGGAAGACTTTACAGTGATTAGAGAACAAGCAATTTGACAAGAGCACAAGAGAGTGAAAGGACATCTTTGTTAAAAACTCAGCATCCTCACCCCCTACAGTTCAGGCACAGGAGCTCACAATAAATACCTCTGAAACCCTCAAAAAAGAAAGAAAGAGAGATCTGAATTTTCCTACAAGAAAATCAGAAAAGGAAAAAAGTGGGGGGGAATATGTGTGCATCTGGGGAGAGAAAAACTCCCACATTTTTCAGTCTCGCTATTTACAAACCATAAAGAATGAAGACAAAGACAATCCCAATTTAAACAAAAAATCCTTTGGAAGTCATCTAAAGGCTCTGTCTAAAATAGGAAATGTTAGCATCAAAGTCCCACTGGTTGAACACACCTTCTCTGGTGTGTCTTTCTGAGATGTTTCACACTAGGCTCCAGCCCTCAAACAGACAGCAGCGTCCTTAGTGCCACCTGCATGAATGAGGTTCTCATCTAGCTACCTGTACGTTTGTTATGCAACATGCTGAGCCATGATTCCTTGGAACCACTTTTCTCTCTCCTGTGGCTTTTGTCATGTGAAGCAAAGTCATATCCTGTCAGAGCTTGCTAAGGTAAAACTACAGTGGCTATCCGTGCACTATGTGTAGGGCCAGAGCTGATCAGCAGCTGGGGCAGCTTTCCCATGGGATGCTATCACCTATTTGGTCAGGCACTTCCTGGGATTTTTCTCTTCCTCTGAGCCTCCATAGAATCATAGAATATTAGGGTTGGAAGAGACCTCAGGAGGTATCTAGTCCAATCCCCTGCTCAAAGCAGGACCGATACCAACTAAACCATCCCAGCCAGGGCTTTGTCAAGCCGGGCCTTAAAAACCTCCAAGGATGGAGATTCCACCACCTCCCTAGGTAACCCATTCCAGTGCTTCACCACCCTAAAACTAAGTGATTGGGCAACAAAATGGCAAATGAAATTTAATGTGGATAAATGTAAAGTAATGCACATTGGAAAAAATAACCCCAACTATACATACAATATGATGGGGGCTAATTTAGCTACAACGAGTCAGGAAAAAGATCTTGGAGTCATCGTGGATAGTTCTCTGAAGATGTCCACGCAGTGTGCCGAGGCGGTCAAAAAAGCAAACAGGATGTTAGGAATCATTAAAAAGGGGATAGAGAATAAGACTGAGAATATATTATTGCCCTTATATAAATCAATGGTATGCCCACATCTCGAATACTGCGTACAGATGTGGTCTCCTCATCTCAAAAAAGATATACTGGCACTAGAAAAGGTTCAGAAAAGGGCAACTAAAATGATTAGGGGTTTGGAACGGGTCCCATATAAGGAGAGATTAAAGAGGCTAGGACTCTTCAGCTTGGAAAAGAGGAGACTAAGGGGGGATATGATAGAGGTATATAAAATCATGAGTGATGTGGAGAAAGTGGATAAGGAAAAGTTATTTACTTATTCCCATAATACAAGAACTAGGGGTCACCAAATGAAATTAATAGGCAGCAGGTTTAAAA
This sequence comes from Terrapene triunguis, assembly GCF_002925995.2. Classification (NCBI taxonomy): domain Eukaryota; kingdom Metazoa; phylum Chordata; order Testudines; family Emydidae; genus Terrapene; species Terrapene triunguis. Next base: position 2,991 of record NW_020694696.1, read on the forward strand.
TAAATAAAAGGAAGTTCTTCTTCATGCAGCGCACAGTCAACTTGTGGAACTCCTTACCTGAGGAGGTTGTGAAGGCTAGGACTATAACAGCGTTTAAAAGAGAACTGGATAAATTCATGGTGGTTAAGTCCATTAATGGCTATTAGCCAGGATGGGGAAGGAATGGTGTCCCTAGCCCCTGTTTGTCAGAGGATGGAGATGGATGGCAGGAGAGAGATCACTTGATCATTGCCTGTTAGGTTCACTCCCTCTGGGGCACCTGGCATTGGCCACTGTCGGTGGACAGGATACTGGGCTAGATGGACCTTTGGTCTGACCCGGTATGGCCGTTCTTATCTTCTTATGTTCCTAGTGAAATAGTGTTTCCTAATATCCAACCTAGACCTCCCCCACTGCAACTTGAGACCATTACTCCTTGTTCTGTCATCTGCCACCACTGAGAACAGCATAGCTCCATCCTCTATGGAACCCCCCTTCAGGTAGTTGAAGGTTGCTATCAAATCCCCCCTCACTCTTCTCTTCTGCAGACTAAATAACCCCAGTTCCCTCAGCCTCTCCTCATAAATCATGTGCCCCAGCCCCCTAATCATTTCCGTTGCCCTCCGCTGGACTCTCTCCAATTTATCTACATCCCTTCTGTAGTGGGGGGACCAAAACTGGACGCAATACTCCAGATGTGGCCTCACCAGTGCCGAATAGAGGGGAATAATCACTTCCCTCAATCTGCTGGCAATGCTCCTACTAATACAGCCCAATATGTCGTTGGCCTTCTTGGCAACGAGGGCACACTGCTGACTCATATCCAGCTTCTCGTCCCCTGTAATCCCCAGGTCCTTTTCTGCAGAACTGCTACTTAGGCAGTCGGTCCCCAGTCTGTAGCGGTGCATGGGATTCTTCTTTCCTAAGTACAGGACTCTGCACTTGTCCTTGTTGAATCTCATCAGATTTCTTTTGGCCCAATCCTCCAATTTGCCTAGGTCACTCTGGACCCTATCCCTACCCTCCAGCGTATCTACCTCTCCCCGCAGCTTAATGTCATCTGCGAACTTGCTGAGGGTGCAATTAATCCCATCATCCAGATCATTAATAAAGATGTTGAACAAAACTGGTCCCAGGACCGACCCCTGGGGCACTCCGCTTGATACCGGCTGCCAACTAGACATCGAGCTGTTGATCACTACCTGTTGAGCCCGACAATCTAGCCAGCCCGACAATCTCTCCAGTACATATCACTGGCAGAGAGAGGACACTGGACTGAATACTAGAGGGACTCTTTGTGCTTTCCACTGTGATCATTCCTATGGTCCCACTCTTCTCTGTACCAGGGCCTCCTCCAAGCAGAGGCTGAGATCACAATTGCTAAGTGCTCCTGTTGTGAGAGACTGCGAGTAATATTTTCCAAAGCACCTCATTGACCTGAAGGCTTAAATCAAAAGGACTTTTAATGAGACTCCGGCTCCTAAGTACCTGAGTCACCTTGAAAAATGAGACATAGGATCGCTTTTGAGAAATTTTACACAGGGCCTCACTTCCTCCCCATCAACCTCTCCCGCACACTGCCAAGTACAGCACAGAGCCTGGCTAAAAGGGCTCCGGTCTCTCTGTCTACCAGATGAACAGCAAGAAGCCGAGCATAGAAGCAGACAGATGCCAAGCAGCCATTGCATCAGTAATTAAAAGGAATCCTTGGTCTGCTACAAGAGCCCATCTGCTTCCCTCCACCCCCAGGGCCCATACCAGCAGCTCACACAGACCAGCATTAAAAGAAGAGGCTGTGATTCTAGGTCACCAAACTCCAAGTAAATTACTGTCTCTGGATGATGAGAACAGTGCAGAGCGCAGCAGCCTGGACTGTCAAAACAAATCAATTCCATACCCTACAGTTACCATATGAAATGGGTCAGTGGAGTGAAACACTAACACCACATCCGTGCAGTGTGCAATAGAGCTGAACTCTGGGCACTAGTGCACTTGAATAAGGAGCACATGGATCCTACTGCACTCAGGGATCTGAGTGTGTGGCTCCTGCCCTCCTCCTCCTGCACCTGGTCTGCTTTACTCTTCACTCCTCTCCTCTTGAAGGAGCAGCAGCTCCAGATGCACCACTCCCCTGAGAAAGAGCTGTGGGGATTCTTAGGCCACTTGATCCTCCTCACTCCCCCTCCCCTCCCGTTGAACAGCAGCATTTGAGCACCTCTGCTCCCTGTCACTGGCTGTGGGGGGAGGAGACCAGATGTCTCAGAGTTCTAGGGAAATAGACAAAACCCTGCACTAGAACCTACACGCCTGGTGCAGTGTGCCTGCCTCCTGTAATTAACTACAGCTGGGACCCCTGCCTCCAGGCTCAGCTCTTCTGGTGGGTCCTGCAGATGTAGATTTAAATCTCTCTCACTAGGACAGACCATTCATCCCTTCCTGCCTTGGCTCAGCACAGGGTCTGCACAGCCCATCACACCCTTTCGCTGTTTAGAATGTAAATACATCCTCATGTTGCATTTACACATGCTACATTCTGCCAGCCATTTCCCAGCCCTATCCAGCCATGTGCTACATCTCTCTGAACATTAGCTCTGTCACCACAACAGGACAGAATGCCATTATCAGTCTTTGCCCCATTTAAGACATTTGTTCCATGCAGAACACTGTAATTCTGCCCCCTTGTGGGCACATTACCGTCCCGTCTGTAATTACACACTCACATTACTGCTCAAAGACTACAACAGGAGATCAGACCATTTTTCCTTCTCCTCAGATACACTTGTGCAGCAGTGTGGCACTCTGTACCTCAAAGTAGCACCCTGGAACCCCCATAATAACAATAATAATAATAATAATTAATGGAGATATCCTATCTCCTAGAACTGGAAGGGACCTTGAAACGTCATCGAGTCCAGCCCCCTGCCTTCACCACTGTCATATGATTACAACATGTTTTGTACAATGTATGCCTTGTGAGGTATCATTTTAAAAGTTTTGGTCTGTTGAACCTTAATATCCTGTTGAATTGTATGTGGTACCATTGTATGTGAAGTTATGAAGTATTGCTATATGTGTTACTGAAATATGTTGTGAGGTTGGGAGACGCCGAGCGCTGGCCTTTCAGTAAGGACAAAGGGGCAACCATCACAGGCCAGACATCCATTGATGGCCCATCAAGAAGAATCCACTCTCCCAGAGGCTCCTTAAGACAGGGCACATACGGAATGGGGACACTGCCTGACCCCCATGTCACAGCAAAGACCTTTCTAGCAGCTGGAAGAAAGTCTAAAAGAAGGATAGTGACATCATCACAGGGCCTCTCTTCCCCGCCCCCCCATCTCAACACCTGGAAGCATGTCTGGAAGACAAAGACTTTGACCTGGGGAGATTGATCCCGGCTGGGAAGGGAATCCAGCCTGTGCACTGAGAACTGTGCGCTGCCAGTAACATCTATTAGGGTGAGAGACTGCTTGATTCAAATCTTGCTTACTTTGTAGAATTTAGACTGCAAATTTATTTTGTTCCTTATGTAACAAACTTTGATTTGTGTGCCTACTACTTACAATTCTTTAAAATCTATCTTTTTGTAGTTAATAAATCTGTTTTATATTTGACCTAAAACAGTGTGGTTTTGGTTGAAGTGCTTGGGGAATCTCATCTCAGATGACAAAGGCTGGTGCATGTCCACTTTCCTTTGCTGAAGTGGCAAACTAATTAATGAGCTTGCACTGTCCAAGCGAGTCTTGAGCAGTGTAAAATGGTATATTTCTGGGGTGCAAGGCTGGGGATGGGGTGACTGGCTGGTGCTTCGCTCTGTATAATTCAGAGTGGCTCAGGGAGCATTCATGCAATTTAGTTGGGTGTGGGTCTCCACATGCTGACCGCTGAGTGATAACAGCACCTGGAGGGGTTTTACTGCTTGTCACTGGCATAGCATTGTGTGAGACAGCTCAGGCTGAAAAGTTAAGGGGCCACAGTGGTCCCACAGTTCCAGGTTGTAGCCCTGGGATTCCATCACAATCAACTTCTAATATTTTTTCATACAGAGAAAAATGCAATTCCTTGCCATTAAATAGTACCATGTGTCTTTATGAATTACACAAGTTTATGTTTGTAGTGTTGTTGTAGCCATGTTGGTTCCAGGCTAAGAGAGAGACAAGGTGGGTGAAGTACAAACTTTATTTGACCAGCTTCTTTATTTGACCAGAGCTGAGACCCAAGAAGAGCTCTGTGGAGCTTAAATGTTATTGGACCAACTTCTGTTGGTGAAAGAGACAAACTTTCGAGCTCCCCAGAGCTTCTCCTCAAGTCTTGAAAGCTTGTCTCTTTCACCAACAGAAGTTGGTCCAATAAAAGATATTTTCTCACCCATCTTGTCTCACTGTTTATGTGGTAAGTCTTTCTCTCTCTACGGTCTGCATTTTTATCAGTTAGGCCTGTAGTGAGCTCTGTGCAAGTGCAGGGATCCTCCTTGATTACTGGCCAAGGCTTTGTCAGTACCAATCTGGTAGATATTCTCTTTTCAACCAAGATGAGAGTTTTCAAAGGTGCAATACTGGGAATGAAGAAGTTAACTGCAAAGCTAATGTGGCCGTGAATGTAAGTGGGCTGTGTATACCAGCACATTCTCACTCTTACTCTCTGACAGACATTTAACCTGCAATAAATTGTAAGTATGATCTCCAATGTCCTTTTCATACAAGCTATATCCATAGGCTCAGTATAGCTAGGCATTGAAGCTGCACTCATCACCATGGTCTCACTCCTAGTATGTCTCATACACAGAGCTGTGCACAGCACTTCAAGATGCTACAAGAATGTTTGTAAGGCTGTAGAAAAAAACCCTGCATGATACACTATGTACTGTTTGAAAAACTGTACGTGACTGTGTAATTAAACACTGTTGAGTCACGAATGCTCAAGAGGGGGCAGGATTACAGGAAGGCTCAACAGGAAACCTTAACTTTGGCATTTGAGTGTTTAACTGGGAAGCTTTAATGATGCAGAAATGTGCGTTGTGTGAAATTTCCTCGATTCTCTCTCTCTCCCCTTTTATTTTTTTGAATAAAGATACATGACAGGGAACAACGTTAAAAGGAAAAGAACATTAAAAGAAGGAGCTTTGCTCTCCCGGACTCGAGAGCTCTGCTTGCAAAGACCTGGTGAGAGCACGGGTATTTAGGCATTGTGATGCTGAGTGTTTCAATGCTTCATTTTTAGGCAACTAGAAAAATCACAGGAACAGGCTGCAGCTTGCAAAGCCTGTTAGGTGCCTAGTCTCCCTATACAAAGCAGGGGGAGAGACAGGCACCGTACGGTGTGATTCACAAAAGCCAGCACACTAGGCAGGGAGCTGCCTAAGATAGCCAGTGAGAGATGCCAATGAAAAGCATGTTTTAAGCTCCTCCCTCTCAGGGATACAGGCACCTAGATCCAGACTTCAGGGAGGCGCCTATCTCTGCTAGCAATTCATGAACAGGAACCCCACTCCACGCACATGTGGCTGCGATGGAGGGTGACATGCGAGGAGGGGATGCAGGAGTGTGTGTGCACGTGCGTGTCTGCGATGGAGGGTGACGTGCAAAGAGGGGATGCACTGTGTGTGCACGCATGTGTGGCTGCAATGGAGGGTGATGTGTGAGGAGGGGATGCAGTGTGTTGCATGTGCGTTTGGCTGTGATAGAGGGTGATGTGCAGCCAGGCAGCGTGGGCACCTAAGCCACTTCTTGTAAGAATGACATAAGCAGACACCCAGCTCCATGCGAATCGGCCAGAGCAAGAGAAGGAGGTGGTGGTAGTGACTGCCCATTGGATAGAGCAATCAGCCGAGACGTGGGAGGCCCAGATTCTCCCCCTTCTGCTTGATGGGGAGAAAGGATTTGTACAGACGTCTCCCACCTCTCCGGAGAGAGCTCTAAGCACTAGGCGATGGGGATACTCTGATGTGGGACTCTCTCCTATTGAAGTTGTTCCAGTTTGGATAAATAATTGAGGAGGGATTGGAGCAGGGGGACTGGACCCTGCTCTGCCACCTCCCAGGAGGGCACCAGCACCACCAGGCTATAGAGTCATTCTCTTCAATGTAGCAGAGAAAGGTCTAACCCGATCCAATGGTTGGAAGTTGAAGGTAAATAAATTCAGACTGGAAATAAGGGGTACATTTTTAACAGTGACAGTTATTACATAAGAACATAAGAACGGCCATACTGGGTCAGACCAAAGGTCCATCAAGCCCAGTACCCTGTCTTCTGACAGTGGCCAATGCCAGGTGCCCCAAAGGGAATGAACAGACAGGTTATCATCAAGTGATCCATGCCCTGTCACCCAATCCCAGCTTCTGGCAAACAGAGGCTAGGGACACCATTCCTGCCCATCCTGGCTAATAGCCATTGATGGACCTACCTTCCATGAATCTATCTAGCTCCCTTTTAAACCCCGTTATAGTATTGGCCTTCATAACACCCTCTGGCAAGGAGTTCCAGAGGTTGACAGTGCGTTGAGTGAAAAAGTACTTTCTTGTGTTTGTTATTAACCATTGGAACAATTTACCAAGGGTCGTGGTGGATTCTCCACCATTGACAATTTTTAAATCCAGACTGGATGTTTTTCTAAAAGCTTGGCTCTAGGAATTATTGTGGAAAAATTCTATAAACTGTGCTACATACAGAAGGTCAGATTGCAATTGTCCCTTCTGGCCTTGGAATCTCTGAAAAAGATCAAAAGCTTAATCCCCTCTGCAGGGAAGGCCTGAATGAAATTCCCAAGCACTATGGAACTGCATAGACGGCATTCAAACGTGGTTCATCAGGACAGGAATTAGCAATTCCTACTCACACTGAAACAGCCTGGGTCACACACACTATTCATCGGCCTGAGACTCCTTGAGCTGATCCTAAGAGGCCCAGAACACTGAAGCTACAGACAAGAAATCAGCAAATATGACAGTCACATTTCTAGAGCACCCATCGTCGCTCCCAATAGTCTTGTGACCCTTGGCACCGGAGTCCAGCTTTTAGCCCCTAAGAGTGCCTCCCCAGAGTCAGCTTGGTTACAGATCCTCAACATTTCTGAAATGCAAGGGGTGACTCTGAGGAGAGCTGTGGCCACCTCCTGCTCCTCCCTCCAGTCCTGCAACGTCCAGAGTCGTTGCCAACGGCGTCTGCTGCCATGGACAGTTCTGGATCCCTGGTTTCCTGCAGCTCCTGAGAGATGTGGACTTGTTTGCACTGAAGTGGCGGTACCAAAAGGAGCTTGTCCACAGATCAGTGTCGCCCCCACAAACTGCTTTTTGTCTTTCATCCCAATTTAGCATCTTCCCGCTAAGGGGACTGTCTGTTCTTGATCCAGCCTGCTTCCCCTCCTTGTCTGTGTTAATTGTCCCCGGCTGGCCCTCCTACCTGCTCTCTGGCTCAGAGTCTCCCATAAACCTGGGCTTAGAGACCCAGCTGGCACTCTGAGTAACCCCCTCCTTCCTTAGGCTCTCTGCTCTGTCGGTGATTTCAAGTGACAGAAGAGGTGAGTCCTGGACAGATGGTTTCTAATCTGTCACACCATGTAACCAATTTGCTCTCTGATTTACATAGCTTTGTGCCAGATCCTGGCTGGTCAGTCTCAGAATCAAGCATTTAGGCAGACGGTGCTTGGTCTAAAGCAGCAGTTCTCCAACTGTGGGTTGGGACCCCAAAGTGGGTCGCAATCCTATTTTAATGGGATCGCCAGAGCTGGTGTTAGACTTGCTGGGGCTTGGGCCTGAAGCCAAAGTCTGAGCCCCACCGCCCATGACTGAAGCCTTCAAGCTTTGGCATCGCAGGGAGGCGGGGCTTGGGCTTTGTCCCCCCTGGCCTGAGCAGTGGGGCTCAGGCTTCGGTTCCCCTTCCCGGGGTCATGTAGTAATTTTTGTTGTAAGAAGGGGGTAGCGGTGCAATGAAGTTTGAGAAACCCTGGTCTAAAGCTTTACTGAAGTCAACAAGGCAAGCTCCAGTACATCCCCTCTCCAGGAATCACTGACCCCCTCTCTCCACCGGGGTCACCTCCAGGCTCCAGAGGTGACCCCAGCAATTACAGGCCAGTAAGCCTGACTTCAGTACCAGGCAAACTGGTTGAAACAATAGTAAAGAACAAAATTGTCAGACACAAAGATGAACATGATTTGTTGGGGAAGAATCAACATAGGTTTTGTAAAGGGAAATCATGCCTCACCAATCTACTAGAATTCTTTGAGGGGGTCAACAAGCATGTGGACAAGGGGTATCCAGTGGATATAGTGTACTTAGATTTTCAGAAAGCCTTTGACAAGGTCCCTCACCAAAGGCTCTTAAGCAAAGTAAGCTGCCACGGGATAAGAGGGAAGGTCCTCTCATGGATTGGTAACTGGTTAAAAGATAGGAAACAAAGGTACCTGATACGGTATCAGTGATACCCCATGCCCTGCTCTAACACCCAGCTGTATCACATCCCCTCACTGATAAGTGGTCAGGGTTGGAAGAGACCTCAGGAGGTCATCTAGTCTAATCCCCCACTCAAAGCAGGACCAATCCCCAACTAAATTGTCCCAGGCAGGGCTTCGTCAAGCCTGACCTTAAAAACCTCTAAGGAAGGAGACTCCACCACCTGCCTAGGTAACCCATTCCTGAGCTTCACCACCCTCCTAGTGAAAAAGATTCTCCTAATATCCAACCTAAACCTTCCCCACTGCAACTTGAGACCATTACTCCTTGTTCTATCATCTGGTACCACTGAGAACAGTCTAGATCCATCCTCTTTGGAACCCCCTTTCAGGTAGTTGAAAGCAGCTATCAAATCCCCCCTCATTTCTTCTCTTCTGCAGACTAAACAATCCCAGTTCCCTCAACCTCTCCTCATAAGTCATGTGCTCCAGCCCCCTAATCATTTTTGTTGCCCTCCGCTGGACTCTTTCCAATTTTTCCACATCCTTCTTGTAGTGTGGGGCCCAAAACTGGACACAGTACTCCACATGAGGCCTCACCAATGTCGAATAGAGGGGAATGATCACGTCCCTCGATCTGCTGGCAATGCCCCTACTTATACAGATCAAAATGCCATTAGCCTTCTTGTAAACAAGGGCACACTGTTGACTCATATCCAGCTTCTCTTGATGATTACCTGTTCTGTTCATTCCCTCTGGGGCACCTCTGTTGGAAGACAGGATACAGGGCTAGATGGACCTTTGTCTGACCCAGTATGGCCGTTCTTACGTTCCCCATCCCTCCCCAAGAGCTCTGTGGCAGGTGGCAGGGTCACCGGATCTGTGGGACATCTGTGAACATCACTGGTCCCCATTTATAACCCCCATCTCTCTCTCCAGCCCATTCTGACACAGCACCACACAGACTCCTGAGATGCCCTGGGAATGAAGTGCGATCCTTCAGGTCACACCTCTGCCCTGACTGACTGGGCCTGCTGCCCTCCATTCCAAACTGAGCCACATCCCTCTTTTTACTCGCTGAGGCCAGAATGAGAGAGCAGTAAATCCAGCCCGCTGCTTGCACCCTGCAGGAATGTGCACTCTCCTAGGCCCTGCCAGCTGCTTACCTGCTCACCCCCAAGACCCAGGGCATGCTGCCACTCCAGCGGCACGCAAAGGTGGTGAGCGTGTGGATGAGTGTTCACACCTGCATTAGCTAACTCAAGTTGGAACAGCAGCAAAAACTTCCATCTAGACATGATCAGACAGCACAGATGGTCCCGGGGGGGATCCTGCTGTGTTTGGACAATGGGCGCATGAGTTCTGTCAACAGTGCATTGCGCACTGCGGGGCCGGGGCTCTGTACTGTGCCTGAGTGCCATCCAGCACAGTGGGGCCCTGCCCGGGGCCCCCAGGCGCAACTGAAGTACAAACAGCACAGCCTGTCTCTGACAGCAGCCAGCATCAGCCACAACAGAGGAAGGCCTGACAGCCCCAGTGGGCAATTGTGAAAGTACCTGCCCGGGGGGGGGGGAGGGGGGCGGGTCCCTAACCCCATCAGCTAGTGGCTGGCTCACACCCTGCAGCCTTAGGGTTCAGAGCCCTTCTTTTTATTCCATTTCATGTAGCTGGGGATTGGCCAATTATCCATATCGGTGGCTGATCCTTTCCTCACTCTTGTCAAGCTCTTTGCTAAGTGGCATGTGGTAGCAGTGAGTTCCACTGGCTGTGTGAAAGACTATTTCCTTTTAGCAGTTTGAAGATGCAGCCGTTTAGATTCCCGGTTCTCATATTGTGAGTGTGCACAGGAGGGCAAGAGCTGGGCTCAAGGCGGGAGCCGGGCCCGATGGGGGGAGCTGGGCTCAAGGCGGGAGCCGGGCCCGAGGGGGGGAGCTGGGCTCAAGG
>NW_020694697.1:0-3133 GCF_002925995.2 Terrapene triunguis
GGAGTCACTGCTAGCTCTGGCAGGGGGTGAGTGCAGTTGGGCGGATGAGATCAGCTGTCCCTGGGGGCTATATGGGGAATCCAGGGCAGCTCATTCATCAGGTGTTGTCACCGGACTAGAGGGCTCTGGCTATTGCTAAGGGAGAGGAGGAGGTGGGTATGTCTCTCTCTGTCTGCTCCTGGTATTAGAGCCCGGGAGTTGAGCTTCCTGGGTCAGATGCTGCTGCCTCCTCCAGACTGAGCAGTTGCTGCTCCCCCAGCAGGATCTGTGCTGGGGAGAGACCTGCATTAACCCCCCTCTGTGCCCAGCCCAGGTGGGGACTTTCTCTGGTGGCTGGAACCAGCCCTGGGGGGAGTCCTGAGCTCTGCCTTCATCAAATCCTGAGCCGGACCTGCAGGACCAGTCTGCAGGGAGAGAGCCTGGGGGGAATCGAGGTGTGAAATGGACTCAAGGCCCTTCTGAAATCTCCCCCATCACCCCTCTCGCCCTCACAGGCTGAGGTGTCTACATTTCGCTCCAGATCCTCCTGTCTTCCAGGGGACAGGGAAGGAAAATGGCTGTGATGGAGCCAGCTCAGGTAGGGGATTTTCAGGGAGCTGCAGGGGCAGTTGCTGTAGAGGGGGAGGGGCAGGAAACACACACGTGAGGCAGGGAGGGGCCAGCATGTGACAAACCAGCTGGGATACGTTCAACCTGAGTCTGATTTTCTGAACAGGCCCATTGTCAGGGGGGAACATTCCCCCATTTCTGAAACAGGAAACAGTCTCCTGGGCAGGGCTGGGAAAACTGACCAGACTCCCAGTGCTGGAGCCTGACCCCACTAGCCGGAGGCTGCTGTGAAATACGAAGGGAAGCTGTTGGGATTCCTGTCCCCGCAGAGCTCTGCTTCCTGTATCAGCCTGTGGCTGGCAGGTGTGTGTGGAAATGACCCTGCTCTGCTGGGGGAACAAGGAGCTCTCACCTTCTCCCCACCCCCGGAAGCCTCCTGGCTGTTCTGAGCAGGGTGGGGGTGGGATTCTGCTACACTGGTCTTCCCAGAGCTTCAATTTCTTTATCCTTCCTCCAGCGTGACTACTGGGATTGTGGCTGGGGCAGCAGGTGCTAAGCGGGGGACTCTTGTTGTTTCAGATGCCGGTGACCTTCGAGGAGGTGGCTGTGTATTTCACCGAGGGGCAGGGGCCTCTGCTGGACCCCTCTCAGAGAGCCCTCTACAGGGACGTCATGCAGGAGAACTACAAGATGGTGACCTCACTGGGTAAGGGATTCCTGTGCTCTTAATTATTACAAGCTGGGCTGTCTGCGTGATCTGGTTAGTTCTTCCCTGCTCAGTTAGATCAGAGTGAAATGGATCCCAGAGTCCATAGAGCTAGTGTGAGAGAGACTTTCATCTCTCCATGCCCTCTCCAATGGGATCGGGGAGTCATAAACCTAATGGGCACGCTAATTCATCCCCAGCCATCCAGCTTTCAAAGGGGCAGAAGCAGGGTATGATCCTGTCTGTACTGTTGGTGTGGCCCCATTCAACCCAGGATAGACGGACACAAAGTGGGGAAGGCAGTACCTTTGATTGGACCAAATTTGGTTGGTGAAAGAGAGAAGCTTTTGAAGCTTGTTATTTTGTTTTGGATCACTTGATGTTCACCTGTTCTGTTAATTCCCTCTGAAGCAGTTGGCATTGGCTGCTGTCGGAAGACAGGACACTGAGCTAGATGGACCTTTGGTCTGAACCAGTGTGGTTGTTCTTATGTTCACCCACAGGAGTTGGCCCAAGAAAAGCTATTACGTCACCCACCTTGTGTCTCACCATCCACTATGATCCTCCCTTGTTGGGACTGGCTCCAGCCAGAGGGCTCTGGAGGTTTAGAACTAGGCAGGGGTTTGACACCAGAGCTGTGTCTGCATCAGCAAGTCCCCCAGAATGCACAGATCCTGGAAGCCCCCATTGAGGCTGTGACAGCTCTTCCCCCCCACAGACATCTGCCTCTCCCTGGGGACTTAGTGGCCATGTTCCCATCTGTTCAGATTCTACATCTGCATAATTACAGTGACCATGTTCCCACCCTTTGCGATTCCACAATCCCCCAGCTCAGCATGGGGCAGGTTAAACTCAGGGAATGTTCTCTGTGACAAATACATTGTCAATACTCGAAATACACCCTCATCTTCCTGATTTCCCTCTCTGAGCAGGATTTCCCATTCCCAAACCTGACTTGATCGCCCGGCTGGAACGAGGGGAAGAGCCGTGGGTCCCAGATATTCAGACCTCTGAGGAATCGGAGATCCCAAGAGGCAGCCACACAGGTGGGGAATCGGTTAAACTGACACATAAACCAGATGGCAAGTGAATGAAAAAGCTGAGACTCCCAAAAGTGGGCTGTTAGCGAGCTCCCCGGGGTGTGTTTCACCCCACCCAGTCAGGCTGTAGCCAGCCGGTATGGTATCATCATGGCAGATATCACCTATGGCTTCCCACCCATCCTTTAGCTGTATGGAGTTTCCTCCCTGACTTTTCTTGCCTGGCAGTGTGTAGATGGGATGTGGAGGCAGAATCCAATTTCTCCGTCTCCGCAACAGTCACTGTGTTGTGTTTTCCCCTCTGTGCTGTTCTCGGTTTTGTCCTTTCTCCCCGACATAGGGAATGACTCCTATCTGGATTCTCTCTCTCCCCTAGCAGTTGATGAGATGATGATGAGTGAGAACAAGGAGAAGAATCCACAAGAGGAAGATCCCGAGCAAGTGGAATTGCAGGGAAACTTTTTGAGAAGAGCTGAAGGGAATTTTTCCCAATCCTTGGAACAGGGAAAAGCTTGGAGGAGTCAGCAGAGATCAGAGAGGCAGCTGGGAAACCACCCAATAAAGAAAGATGATGAATCCGTTGAATGTGGGGCAGGATGCAAGGACCCCAGGGAAACCACAGCCCTGCAGACAAATCACAAGGAAGAGAAACCCTATAAGTGTCTCAACTGTGGGAAAAGCTTCAATCGGAAATCGAACCTTATCGCTCATCAGAGAATACACACAGGAGAGAGACTTTATAAATGCCTGGACTGTGGGAAAAGCTTCAGTCAGAGCTCACACCTTATTATGCATCTGAGAGTGCACACAGGAGAGAGACCCTATAAGTGTCTCAACT
>NW_020694698.1:0-9721 GCF_002925995.2 Terrapene triunguis
TGTGTTATTTTTCAGCTGTCTTCCCGGAGTTATTTAATGTGTGGCAGGAGTGGCAAAAACTCTCTAAAAGTGGGGGGGCCCACCGGCACCTGAACCATGACCCCGCTCCCTCGCCGCCTCCTTCCCCCCCACCCCCCAAGACCACATAGCCCTCCCACTTTTAAAAGTGATGGGGCCATGCCCCATGGCCCCCCCGTTCCAACGCCCCTGATGTGTGGCCACAGCTGAAATAGTTTAAACTAAATCGGGAAACAATCACAATTTCTGGAATGTAGGAAACAATCAGAGCCTCAAAATTGGCCAGGATTTTGGCAGCATGCTCTCAAACTGATGGGACTTAAATCTCCATTCCAAACCGTGCATACTTACACTGCCTGAGCATCGCCCACAGCTCTGCCTCTATGGTCCTATTCAATCAGACTCACCCGCTATAACTTCACATGTTCAAAGGCGCAAGTGCCAGGTTGCCAGAAATTACGTCCAGACATTAATACAATGTGATAAGCTAAAATCGAGGAAATTTAAAATCAAAACGATTAATGATGGGATAACCCAAAAGTGTTCAGATGATTGGTTCAGTTTGGTTAAGCGATGCTCTTCTCTTTAGATTCCATGAATTCCCTGTCTTATCCAAAACTTACCCACCATTCATAAAAAAAAGTCAAAGTAATAAAATTTACCCTTCTATATTGCCTTCCATCAAGGATCTAGTAGTGTTTTACGTATACTAATTAATTCAGCCTCAACACCTCTGCGAGGGAGGTATGCAACAGAAATCCCACCACTAAAAGGCAGCCACCTCTGAGAAGGGATGCAGAATAGATTGAAAAGAACAGAGCAGCACTATACAACAATTTAGGGCCAATAGTTCAGGACAGGACATGAAGTAGACCATTACAATCAATTAAAACTGCATGGGAAAGTTAGCTGGAGAGGATGCCCCAAGTGGGAATCTGGCTGTGAACCAGAGTTTACATGGCTAAACTCCACAAAAGCATCCTGTGATCCTTCATGAGCACAAGTGGTAAAGATCTTTGGTGAAAGATGTCACTTCCAGCAGCAGAGCACCTGTAATCCCATGCTGATGGAAGGGTGTGTCACCTGCTGAATAACCATTACCATGTCCAGCAGCCCAGGTTGTTCCTTCTAGGTTTTCCAACCAACCTTGCTGAGCTTGTGAGATCTGATGGGACCAAGATGGTGCAGGTCTTTTGTACACTTTATTGAAACAGCTGATCTCATGGATCTCGGTACAAAAAAAAGTTATTTTAAACATGAACTGAAAACCTGATACAAGGCCAGCAGTGTTGTGCAATGGAACAAGTTTGCTTATTGGCCATAAGATCATAGAATATCAGGGTTGGAAGGGACCTCAGGAGGTCATCAAGTCCAACCCCCTGCTCAAAGCAGGACCAATCCCCAACTAAATCATCCCAGCCAGAGCTTTGTCAAGCCTGACCTTAAAAACCTCTAAGGAAGGAGATTTCACCACCTCCCTAGGTAACCCATTCCAGTGCTTCATCACCCTCCTAGTGAAAAAGTTTTTCCTAATATCCAACCTAAACCTCCCACACTGTAACTTGAGACCATTTCTCCTTGTTCTGTCATCTGGTACCACTGAGAACAGTCTAGATCCATCCTCTTTGTAACCCCCTTTCAGGTAGTTGAAAGCAGCTATCAAATCCTCCGTCATTCTTCTCTTCTGCAGACTAAAAAAATCCCAGTTCCCTCAGCCTCTCCTCATAAGTCATGTGCTCCAAACCCCTAATCATTTTTGTTGCCCTCTGCTGGACTCTTTCCAATTTTTCCACATCCTTCTTGTAGTGTGGGGCCCAAAACTGGACACAGTACTCCAGATGAGGCCTCACCAATGTTGAATAGAGAGGAATGATCACGTCCCTCAATCTCCTGACAATGCCCCTACTTATACAGCCCAAAATGCCGTTAGCCTTCTTGGCAACAAGGGCACACTGTTGACTCATATCCAGCTTCTTGTCCACCATAACCCCTAGGTCCTTTTCTGCAGAACTGCTGCCTAGTCACTCGGTCCCTAGTCTGTAGCAGTGCATGGGATTCTTCCTTCCTACGTTCAAGATTCTGCACTCGTCTTTGTTGAACCTCATCAGATTTCTTTTGGCCCAATCCTCTAATTTGTCTCGGTCCCTCTGTATCCTATCCTTATCCTTCAGCGTATCTACCACTCCTCCCAGTTTACTGTCATCTGCAAACTTGCTGAGGGTGCAGTCCATGCCATCCTCCAGATCATTAATGAAAAGGGAAAAGATAAAATATTTTCCCTTGAAAATTGCTCCTGGAGATATTGGCATGGTTGGAATGGTCAGAGTAAATAATTTGGCTTTCTATTTTCAGTGTATTTAAGATAACTCACATGCAGATATAGCTCCGCAGAATTTCTATTCTGTCTCCAGACTCCACCATATGGTAGGGAACAATTGTGAGAGAAGTTTGCCCAACATTTATCATCACAGTTGTGCTTACGGGCTCTAACCCCATTGTGCTAGGCACTGTGCATACGCATAATAAAAAAGAGACAATCCCTGCCTAGAACAGACAGAGGCTAGGAGGGAACCAGATCCACAAAGAAGTAAGTGTCTTGCCCAAGGCCAACAGCAGGCCAGTGGTAACGCCAGCTGTCCTGACTCCAGTCTAGTGTTCTCTCCACTGGACCACTCTGCCTCCTTGTCTCTGTTCCCCTTCCAATAATCAGGGGAAGTTACGTGCATCCAAAATGCTGCTCCTGCATATCGAGAAGAGAACAGACTCTGCTGCAACATCTCCCTTGTTACTTTAAATCTGCATAGGATTACAGCCACACGTTACCCTTTTTAGTCATAGGGTGGCGCTGTAGGTTTAAGTTACACCACTCTGCCCACCTTACCTCTTTAATCTGGTCTCCTCTCACACCCCTTCCCATCCCCATGCCCCAAACAAGACCAGCCTTGATTCCCCCTCGCTTTCTTTCTCTGGGCCTGCCGCCATGGTGTCCCCATGTGTGAACTGCCCCACCAACAGGGCCAGCGCAACCCATTAGGCGACCTAGGTGGTCACCTAGGGCGCTACAATTTGGGGGGTGGCGACTGTGGTGGTATTTCAGCGGCGGGACCTTCCGCCGCCTCTGTGGGGGGCGGCATTTCGGGGTGGGACCTTCCGCCGCCTAGGGCGGCAGAAAAGCTGGTGGCGCTCCTGCCCTCCAATCACTTTTCAACTCAGACAGGTGTCTCCTGACACACTGCAAAATAAAGTAACAGCCAGACTGATTGTGCGCACACCCAAAGAGAGCAAGCATGTGTTATGACTGTAACCCTTCTCCTTCCTCATCTCCCACCCACTGCTTTTCACCCTCTCCTTGGGCCATGTGAGACTGTGATCTTTTTGAGGAAGGGATAATGGACCAGATCCTCAAGTGTATTCACCCTCAGAAGTACCTGGAGCAAGTTATGGAGGGGCACTATGTGAAAGAGAGCACAGATCAGGCCCTAGATTTTACTTTACAGCTTAATACACAACTCATTGCTACAGAGTTAAGAGAGTTTCCTGCTGCTGCTTTGCAGAGATGCGGCAAAACTCTCTAATAAAGACCTGGCCTCAGTGAGAGGAGACTCCAGAGAGTGTTTCTGAGCCACCATTAGATATGGGCCCAAACCAGAACACTGGGCGTGAACCCCACCCTCACCCCAACCCTCTGGGTAGGTCCGATCAGAAGCTTGGCCATCTCTAGTCAAAATACATGTGCTCCCACTAGAGAGATGCTTCTTATTCTGTCTTTCATGGCAGAGAAAAACATTACAATCATAGCTTGCCCACTTTCCTTATTTTTCCCCATTGCTAACAAACAATTCCTGTAAGTGCATGACACAGGAGCAAGACCGTGGGTTGGTTCCGTGAATTGCCTGTCCCACGCTTACCTCATCATTAAGGAATAGCTGCAATATTCTTAGCTCTCTTTTAGAAGCTTCTGAGAGATGAGTCTGCTGCTGATCGTACTTACACCAGCGTAACTCCATCGGGTGTGGTAAGAGTTATTCCTGGTTTAGGCTAGTGTAAATCAGATCAGAATCTGGCCTCAGGGCTTCTTCTTTGCAACAAGATGGGAAACCAGCATTAAGAACAAACCAACCCAGAATCAGGAGGAGTCAGAAAGCACCCACCTCCGATCAGGGCCGGCTCCAGCATTTCTGCCGCCCCAAGCAATCGCGATCGGCAGTAGCAATTGGGGGGGGGGAAAAAGCCGCGATCGGCGGCGGCAGTTCGGCGGCAGGTCCTTCGCTCCTAGAGGGAGTGAGGGACCTGCCACCCCCGAATTGCCGCAGGTACCGCCCCTCTCTCTTGGCCGCCCCAAGCACCTGCTTGTTAAGCTGGTGCCTGGAGCCGGCCCTGCCTCCGATATCAAATTCAACTTCTGTTTGAAAATATTTAGACAGGATATCTTACTGAGTTGATACATCTGGTTTCCAGAAGGACCTCGGCTTCAGAGCTGCCCTGAACAAAACAAAACTTTCCGTAACGCCCAAGAAAACAGGGAGAGGATGAAAAGCCTGAAATAAGCCACTGAAATCATCTAATGAAGACAGAACTGAAATCAACGCCAGGGGACTCTCAGCAGCGGTAGGCTCAGAAATCTTGGGTCCAGTTCCCCAAATTATCCCTATTCAGCAAAGCACCTAAGTACATGCTGGATTTGGAGCACAGCCCTTTGACCCCTGTGCAACAGAAAAGTGATCGCAGGGTGGCGGTGTTCATGTATTCCCCTATCCCAGAGTAATGAAGCCAATTTCAATACTTAGGGAAAGACCAAACCTCTACAAAATGCAGTTGTTGCAGCTGACCTACCTACTCATGGCCCGTTCAGCAAGGTAGTTAAGTACATGCCCCTGACCTGCTGAGGCTGGGGTAGAGGCATCTATCCCATGGCCCCAGCTCTGGAGCTGCCGCAGTGAGGAGAGGTGCCTCTCCCCCTGCAGCCCAGGTACTGCTGCGGGAAGAGAGAGCTGGGGAAGAGTTCTCTCTCCCTGCTGTAGCCCTGGGGCAGCCTGCACCCCAAACCCCTCATCCCCAGCCCCACCCCAGAGCCCACAGCCCCCGCCAGAGCCCTAACCCCCCCACCCCTCTGCCCCAGCTCTGAGCCCCTCATCCTGGCCCTCACCCCTGCCACACCCCAACCCTCTGAGCCTCTCATCCCCAGAGCCTGCACCCCACCCCAGAGCCCTCACCCCCCCAACCCTCTGCCCCTCATCCCTGGCCCCATCCCAGAGCCTGCACCCCCAGCTGGAGCCACACCCTCACCCCAACCCTCTGCTCCTCATCCCTGGCCCCACCCCAGAGCCCACACCCCCAGCTCACACCCCTGCATCCCAGCCCTGAGCCCCCTCCCACACTCCGAACCCCTTGGCCCCACCCCCACCCCATGTATTTTGCTATGTGCACCAATATGAAGGCGATATGTCACACATGAGCTCCATATCGGTGCACATAACACAATTCATTCCGCAAAAAAATTAGAGGAAAAACTGTTCATCATGAGAGTGAGGAAGGTGTAACTTGCTCTCTGACATCACACCTCCCCCTGAATCTTGGTGCGGGAGGGAATCTGGACCGGTCTTTTCAATACACTCTGAAAACTTTCCTAGAAATGAACTTCATTTGCTCTCCAAGTGAGGTGCATCCTAAGGGATCTGACAATGAAAGGAAAACTGGCTGGTACATGCATGAATATCCCCCAAACTTGTGTTCCCAGTAGCGAAGGAGCCAGGAGCTATGTTATTGTTTAATACACTATAAATAATAATAATCAAGATTCTGTCCCACTTCCAAGTTCTCGCCATAATCTGAGCAGCATTAACAAAGGCAAGAAGGCAAACAGAGAACATCCCCAGGGGACATGGAAACACCCAGCTATTCCCAGAATACAAACAGATTAGACAGCCACAGCCGGAACATGCCTGGGAGCAGACTCCTGCTGTGTAGAGTGGCCTCCCAGTCCAGAGCTCTCACAGGCAGTGCTACAAACAGTGGGTCAGGAGGTGCATTCCTCCACTAAAAATACTATGAGAAAGAATGAATGAGCAGCAGGCACAGCTCAGAGCATACAGCAGCCACTTTCTAGCAGCAAAGACTGAGGGCTTGTCTACACTACCTGCCGGATCTGGCGGGCAGCGATCGATCCAGCGGGGGTCGATTTATCGCGACTAGTGTAGACGCGATAAATCGACCACTGAGCGCTCTCCCATCGACTCCGGTACTCCACCAGAACGAGGAGCGCAAGCGGAGTCGACGGGAGAGCGTCAGCTGTCGATTTACCGCAGTGAAGACACCACGGTGAGTAGATCTAAGTACGTCAACTTCAGCTACGTTATTCACGTAGCTGAAGTTGCGTGTCTTAGATCGACCCCGCGTGATAGCGTAGACAAGCCCTGAGTTTACCTACAGGATATTATTTAGACTGAGCACTTCAGGGACGGTCTCTCACTGTGTGTTTGGACGCACAATTGGGCTCTGATCTTGGTTCGGGTCCCCTTGGAGCTGCTGTAATAAATAATAATTTGTATTGCGGAAGTGCTAGGCACTGTGCCAAGAGACGGTCCCTGCCCCAGAGAGCTCGCAATCTAAGCAAACAAATACATAATACAATGATCCTGCTCTCTTCTGTGTGGGTGTCCTGGGGGACGGAAGGAAGACAGATGGTAAAGATAGAAAGGAAGCATCACCACATCCAATCCCCGTCACACGCATGCTGGCAATAGGGCACGATCACTCCCTATCACTCAAGGGAACCCTAGGAGCAATGCCCAGATCCATAGGAGAGTCCCAAGGTGTGGTCGGTTAGTAAGAGTCGATGGCCAAGCCCCGCAGCAGCTATTAAGCACATTAGCCTGGGTACCTGAGGCTCAGTATTCAGAGAAGTGAACTCCACTGAGCAGCACTCCCTGCCCTCCTCAGGGAACTGTGCCTTTTCCAGCAGGAGGTGAGCAGTGGAGGATGCAGTGACCCCCATAAGAGGAGCTGGCCCTGCATTAGTCATAACAAGGGCCGTACTTAGCAGCAGGAGTCACTCGTTTAAAAACTGGTCTGAAACCAGCACCAAAAATAAAAAACAGTAACAATCTCATTGCCATCAGGCTTAATATTATGGCAGGCAGACACCAGGGTCCTGTATGCTCCTGGTAACCTTCTGAAAACCATCCACTATTCGTTACACACTGGAGGGGGAGAGGGGGAAAGACAATGGATATTCGTGTCTGCGCTGCCACGTTACAATCTGGCCATGGCTAAGACTTTCCTTGGCTCCTGGGTACTAGAAGTCAACCCATGTATTAGCTTTTCATTCCAAGATAGCTGAAAGTCACCACCAGACCATTGATTAGAACTTTATGGGATTATGAATGAATAAAAACAGAAATTCCATTGTCTTAAATCTCCACGGGCATGACTACAGGAAAAGAGGGCTTAAAGAACAGACCAGATCCTTAATCCATCAAATCCTGCTTTCAGCTATGACCGGTATCTGGTGATATTGCAGAGAAAAGTGGACTTTCCATAAAACAGCTTGACTCCAGTCAATGTGGTCTGGTGGCTGGAGCACTGGACTGAGGCTCAGATGACATGGGTGGTATCCCCAGTTTTCCTGCTTTTTGCCTACCACAAAAAGGCCCTGATCTCAGCTGGGAGCTCTAGGTACTACAATAGCATGCTACCTGATTCATAGATTCCAATGCCAGAAGGAACCATTGTGAGCATCTAATCTGACCTCCCGCAGAATCCAGGCCACAGACTTTCCCCAATACAATTCCTAGAACATACCATTTAGAAAAGCAGCCAATCTTGACTTAAATAATTTGCCACAAAGATTGAGAATCCCTTGGTAAATTGTTCCAATTGTTCTTCCCGGCATAGAGGCAGATGTTAATGTTGGTTACACAGTCATTTAGCCCTTTTTTAAAACCATCCAGCCCTGTTAAAAAAAGCATTTGACTCTTTGACCTAAGGTAGTGAATTCTACAGGTTGCCTGCATGCTGTGCAAAGCAGCACAAGTATCTCTCTGGCTCTCTAGAGCAATGGTTCTCAACCAGGGGTACGTGTACCCCTGGGGGTACGCAGAGGCCTTCCATGGGGTACATCAACTGATCTAGATATTTGCCTAGTTTTACAACAGGCTACATAAAAAGCACTAACGAAATCAGTGCAAACTAAAATTTCATACAGACAATGACTTGTTTATACTGCTCCATATACGATACACTGAAATGTAAGTACAATATTTATATTCCAATCGATTTATTTTATAATAAAAATGAGAAAGTCAGCAATGTTTCAGTAATAGGGTGCTCGGACACTTTTGTATTTTTCTACGTCTGATTTTGTAAGCAAGTCGTTTAAGTGAGGTGTAACGTGGGCGTATGCAAGACAAAAATCAGATTCCTGAAAGGGGTACAATAGTCTGGAAAGATTGAGAGCCACTGCTCTAGAGCTGTGCTTTTCAAACTTTTTTCATTTGTGAACCCTTAAAAAATTTCAAATGGAGGTGTGGACCCCTTTGAAAATCTTAGACATAGTTTGCATAAACCACTGTTCTATCATAACAACAACCTTTCGCGGACCCTTAGACATAGTCCGTGGACCACAGGTGGAAAACCACTGTTCTAGAGGCTTCTCTATCTCCACCCCAGCCTAATTAGTCACTTGATCAAAATGGTCTCTTCTCACTTTTTCTTCACATTTACCTACCATTAGTTTCACCAGTAACTCCTTATTCTCATATTATGGAAGGATGGAGTGATCAGTTTCCATTGTATCCGTCTGCAACGGTGGAGGTTGTTGTGACGGGTTGGATCACAGAAACCCCCTTGGGCGCTGCCACCTGATGTGCAAAGACTACCCCTGCTCCTGTTTTCCCTGCCAGCTCGGGACTCCAGCACCCTGTCTTGCTGAGCCAGACACTCCCGTCTGCTCCAACACAGACCCAGGGTCTGAATCACTTGCCCCAAAGCTGCAAGTTTACCTGAAAACAGCTCACAGAAGTGTGCTTGTCTTTAGCACTTAGCTGCCCAATTCCCAATGGGGTCTAAACCCAAATAAATCCATTTTACCCTGCATAAAGCTTATGCAGGGCAAACTCATAAATTGTTCGCCCTCTATAACACTGATAGAGAGATATGCACAGTTGTTTGCTCCCCCAGGTATTAATACATACTCTGAGTAAATTACTAAATAAAAAGTGATTTTACTAAATACAGACAGTAAGATTTAAGTGGTTCCAAGTAGTAACAGACAGAACAAAGTAAGTCACCAAGTGAAATAAAATAAAATGCGCAAATCTATGTCTAATCAAACTAAATACAGATAAGTTCCTCACCAGTTCCAGAATGCTCCCTTTTACAGGCTAATCTCCTTTTAGCCTGGGTCCAGCAATCACTCACACCCCCTGTAGTTACTGTCATTTGTTCCAGTTCCCTTCGAGTATCCTGGGGGGGGTGGAGAGGCTCCTTCCTTAGCCAGCTCAAGACAAAATGGAGGGGTCTCCCACGGGTTTAAATAGACTCTCTCTTGTGGGTGGAGACCCCCCTCCTCCCTCCTATGCAAAGTCCAGCTCTAAGATGGAGTTCTGGAGTCACCTGGGCAAGTCACATGCCCCTGCATGACTCAGTCTTTACAGGCCAAAAGAACAGGAGTACTTGTGGCACCTTAGAGACTAACAAATTTATT
>NW_020694699.1:0-14889 GCF_002925995.2 Terrapene triunguis
ATCCCGGTTCATTGCCCTGCTCCCTGAAATCCTTCCCGCCCGCTGCGCCAAGGCCAGGCTGGGGCCAGGCATGCAACCGCCACTGGGGAGGGCCACCGGGAGCCAGACCTGAGCCCATAGGTGCCAACTCCGAGGGTGCTCTGGGGCTCATGCACCCACGAAAAAAGGGGGTGCTCAGCACCCACAGCCTAAGGCCCCGCCCCCACGCAGCCTCTTCCCCCACAAACCCCGCCGCTCGCTCCTCGCCCTCACGGCAGGAAGGGGCAGAGAGGAGTGAGCGGCAGGTGGGGGGAGCCTCGGGGAGCTGGAGCAGGGGTGGAAGGAGGTGGAGTGTGGGGGGGACAGGGCCTCGGGGGAAGAGGCAGAGCGGGAGTGGGGCGGAGGGAGGTGGAGCACCCATCAGCACAAACAAAAGTCAGCGCCTGTGCCTGACCCTGCCGCGGGCCGCAGGGGCCTACGGGCCAGATCACCGTACCGCCAGTGAAGGCCTGTGCGCCCCTCCCCCTGTGGGGCGGCAGGGCCCAGCAGACAATGATCCATCTCCAGCCATGATGGCTCCCAGCATGCAGTGCTCCTTCTTAGGGATTAAAGCTGCCAAAGAGTTTCCATTCTAAGACCCTGTTTCCAACAATGGCCAGAACATTCACTGTCGGACTGAAATGTCCCAGGCTCGAACTGTCCCCACCATGGGGGAGCAAAATCCTGTCCGCTGCTTTGGCACTCAATGGGGAAGTAACCCACCCTTTCCCGCTTGGCTCAGAGCCCCCTACACGCTCCCACTGGAGAAACAGCTGAGCCTGGCCTGGGCAGGGCGGGAGCCTTCTCTGGCCTTGAAATTGGCCCTGAGCATCTGCAGAAGGAAACATCCTGAATCCCAAACCCGTCTGGGCCTGCAGGGGAGAGGCACCGGCCAGCTGCCTGCCCTACTGCTGCCCCTTTCCGTCTGTCGGCCCAGCCCAGGGCTGCTGCCCCAACTGTCCTCTTGCCTGTCACTGCCACGTCTCCCCCTCATGGCGTGCACCATGGGCTCACCGGCTCCCGCACAGCCCCTGCTGCAGCTCAGACCTAGGGTCCTTTGGTGCCACCCTCCACTCCCCGCTCCCTGCCCCCTTCTCTTACAGGTGTCCCACTGGCCTCTCCCGTGCTGCCCTGCGCCCTCCCTGACAGCCACGCACCAGGCCCCTCCTCACCGGCCACGGTTCAACACCCCTTCACCCTGCCAGCCCGCAGGGAGAGTGTTTGCACTTGGACCCCCCCATACACCAAGCCCCCTTTGAAATGCCCCCCCCCCTCGCCCGGTCTGACTGGTCTGTCTCGGTCCCTCAGGCAGGCTGCAAGTTCTCTGGGGCAGGGACCCTGTCTTTGTGGGGGCTATAAATCCATCGACTGGGGCTCGGAGCAAGCACAGTCCCCAGGACGCCCCCCTCCCCCCCGTGTAAACGCCCCACCTCCCGCTGGGGACGACTCTTCTAGCTGCCTCCAGTGCCCTGATAGGGGATTCTCCTGAGATTCAGTCCCCCTTCCACATTCTCCCAGTCACTCCTCTCTGTGGTGCCCCCAGACCCTCAGCCTCCGTGCACGCTGGACCCCTCAGGTCTTTACAGACTCCCTGATCCCATCCCCCTTGCTTGGCTGAACGACGGAGCCATAACTCCTTTACTCTGTGCCCTGCCGCTCGCCCCGCGCCGAGCGCCCTGCCGCCTGCAGCCAGTCGCACAGGAGCGCCCCCGTTCTCTGCCTGGGGTATTGCACGCGTCCATCTCGCTTGCTGCCCCTGCCCCTGGTCTCTCACTGCTCCGGCGCCACTGAGGAGCTGGGGGTCGGTTGTTTCCCAGGTTGTCACTCCCACGCTCTTTGCACTTGTAGCTTCTCCCAGGGAGCAGCCCCTGTAAATTTCACTTCATGCTGTTTATTCCCTCTGCTGGACCACTAAGGGGAACAGTGATCAGCAGGGCCCTAAAACCCAGCCCTGCCCCCTCCCACCTTTCCAGACACCACTTGTCCCGTTTATGGCCGTCAGCCCCGTCTCAGGCCACGCAACAAGGCTGCTCTCCAGCCAGGCCAGCAGGAATGAATGTTAGGACAAGACACAGTCTCCTACTCAACCCAGCTCTGGCCCATCTGCTTCCTTTGGTAACTGCCCGGCCCCCAGCCCCCAGTGAGAGCAGGAGTGGGCAGCAAGGGGACCCGAGTCCGTTCTGGGCCTTGTATCATACAGAGACCTCCCATCCCGAAGCCGGGAGGGGACAGTCCACCGTAGCCAGCCCCGAGGAGATGGAGACCACCCTGGGCCCCAGCCTACAGCTCCAAGCCCATCAATCCCAAAGACCAGCCGCCCGCCCCAGAGCAAGGAGGGCAGGTCCCCATCTGTCAGCCCCACTCCCCCGCTGCCCCAGGACCCTGCACTTAGCTCTGAGCACTGTCTTCCCAGAGAGATAGCAACAAAGTGCAGGACATTTAGAGACGCCCGCCCAGCCCAATGCTCGGGACCCAGCAGGGGCCGAGGGCTGCAGGGAGACGGGCGAGTCCTGGAGGGAACAACTCCATGTGCAAAGCAGCTGGGCTGAGCGGTGCCAGAGAGAGCCCTGAGCCCAGCCCCGCCCCGCGGGGGGAGAGGGACGATCAGGGGAATGCAAAGGGTGGAACAGAGAAAGGGGAAGGAATTTCAGCTGAATCTCCAGAAAAAGCCTTGCTGGGGAGCTGGATGCCCCTGGAGACTCCCCGCCCTGCAGCGGGGCTGGGGGCCCCATGGCTGGGTCTGGGTCTGGCCGGGAATTGTGTGCCAGGGAGGGCCTGGGGTCCCTGTAACTCCCTGGCTGGGGATGGATCCCATTCTTGGAGACACTTAGCTCCAGAGGGACAAAGCCCAGCCCCTGCCCTACAGGAATGAAACCCAGGGCTAGGGCATGTCCTACCACGCAACCACGCTGTAGGACGGACTTGTTCCCTCCCCAGCCCGAGGACGACCAGAGACACAGACAGGGAGGGGACAGAGGGGTCTGGCAGCTGGGCCCAGGCCCTGGGGGCAGCACGAGAGGCCCTGAAGCTGCGAGGCCCTGGGGGCAGCACGAGAGGCCCTGAAGCTGCGAGGCCCTGGGGGTAGGCTCTGAAGGGAGCAGGGAAGAAGGAGCGCAGAGCTGGAACGGGCTGTGATACAGTGGGAGGCCGCAGGGGAATATGGGGCTGGGCTGTGAGCAGAGCCCTGGGAGAGCGAGAGGACAGAGACATGGAGGGATGGGGAGCCTGGGGGCTGCGTGGGCAGGGAAGAGGAACACGGAGAGGCTGGGTGGGTCCCACAGAAGCCATGGTCGTGTGCAGAGACTGTGGTGGGTGGAAAGGCTGAGAGTGCAGGGAGAGAGCCAGCTGCCTGGGCTCTAGCCCAGCGGATAAGCAGTGTCCGAACAGGTGCAGAGGGGCCGTGCAGCATAGTTATGCTGAACGGCTGCTCCGCCCCACAGCTGGTTGCATTTCAGTTTGGCTGAGGCCATCTCTGAGCATGGCCGCACTGTGGGATCCCTCAGCAGAAAAGCTTCTCACGGACATGAGGACTCTAGGCCGGTGAGCTGCATCCAGCAGCTGCGTTTGCCTCTGCCCAGGGCTCCCGGAGATCTTGCTGTCCCCTGCTAAAGACGCCCAGCCGAGAGCCAGCGACTTTCCCTCTCCTCTCCAGGGGCCCAGCTGACACTGGAGTGCTGCCCCGGTGCTGTGTGAGCTCTGTCTGGCACAGGGCACCAGGCGGGGGCCATCAAAGGGTCACCTGGGCAAACACAAACAGGCCGGAGGCAGGGCACCTTCCCACAACATTCCCCAGCCAGCAGCAGAGCCCAGTCAAGACGCTGCCCACAGACCAGCCCCGATGGCCCCGGGGACCCTGCCTCGCCTGTGCTGCCCCTGTCCTGGGGCGACGTGGGGCTGTGAGCCCAGCTCTGCCGTCCCTCCCCTTCCACCAGCCCCACTCATGCCTGTCGCCCTGGGCTGGGTAAACACAGGGGCCTTCAGGCCCTCAAGCTCGCCCCATAATTTGAAGGGACACTACGGGCTGTTCTGCGTGCTGAGAGCAGGGCCCGGGCTGCCCTCCTGTTCCTGCCTCAAGAACCGCCCGGGCAGGCCACAGCGATGGAGAAGCCCAGGAGCTGAAGGTTCCTGCTCACGTGACAGCAGTGACGGAGCCAACTGCTCATTCTTTGTAACGCCAGAGCCCCCGTCGTGGCCCAGGGCCCCACAGTGGTAGCCCAGCCCAGAAAGGCCGTCCCTGCCCAAGAGCCAGCACTGAACATGTAAGAGAAGAGACAGGGGCTGGACACAGACGGAGCAATGGGACAGTATGAAGGAACCAGTGAGACAGTGCTGGTCGGCACGACAGGCAGCAGCCGAACCCTCCTTCTGTTGCTTTGTTGGCCTCACGGCAAAGGGGGGCGTTAGGGAGGGTATGAAAGGAGGATAACGAGTTCGCTTTGCAGATGTTTACGGAGAGAGAACGGGAGAAAGCACAAAGGCGCTTGCTTGAAAACGTAACCAATGGGCGAGGGAGGCAGGATCATGGGCCTATTAGAGGCAGGAGTTGACATCTCAATAGCAAATGAGATGATAGGTAAAGTGGTGACAGACCATGAAGGGCCTTGAAAACGAAGACAAGTAGCTTATGTTTGATGTGACAGAGCCAGGGGAGAGAGGCAAAGAGAGGGAGAGATTGTCAGTGCAACGAGCTAGGAAAACGATCTTTGCAGCAGCATTCTGATTGGATCTAAGCAGGACAAAACTGCATTTGTCACAGCCTGAGAGAAAGCTGTTGCAGAAATCGAGACAAGATGGTAAGAGCCTGGACTAATGTTTTAGCTGCATGGATGGGTAGAACAGGCCATAGATGTTAGGCAGAAGGAATTGGCAAGATATAGACATAGCACTAGAGGTCAGAGTTAACATCCCGTTGAGATGAATGGGGCAGCTCCCGCCTCTGAGGTGGGTGTTGTCAGGCAGGCAGCGCTCCAGTGAATCACACACAGGGCACTTTCTGAAAGTTTTCTTTGCAAACCCATTAGAAGCTCCCATCTTGTGCCAGAAGTTGAGATTCGGTGGTACTGGAAGGAGCTGGCAGCAGATCCCGAGCTGCAGGACTGTAGAAGACACAGGACCCCTGGCGTCTGGCTCTCATGCTGCATGTTTCATGGCAGCTGTGTGCATGCAGCCGGAGTTTGGAAATCGCTAGTCTCCAACTACAGCTCCAGCTGGGAATACCGAGGCTGCAGGCAGAAGCGCAGCTGCCCACACGTCTACTCTCCCCCCCTGGTTGCCTCACCCTTCCCTAGCCCCGGTTCTCTCTGGAGACCAGTCCCAGCGTTCCGGGCTGGCTCCAGGCGCTGCTCACCCCCAGGGACCAGTCCTTTGTTCTGCTGCTTTTCAGTCTTGCAGTTGCTGGCTCAGCAGATCAGGTGGCTGGGAACCTGGAGGGGAGCTGCTGCCCACAGGAGCGAGAACCAGCCCCAGAGTGGGGTAGGAGGAGGGGAATAACATGGGAGCTCCAAGCAGAAAGCTCCTCAGTGGGGTGCACCCCTGGCCAGAGCTGCAGGAAAGAAGCCTGGGTCCGGAGGCCAGGCAAGGGGGGCAAGTTGTCATCAAGCAGCAAGAAATGGAAATGGAGACTCCAGCTTCGTCACTGTTGCAGATTAACACCCGCTGAGCTGGACTGGGAGCAGCCCCTCTCTTTGCAGACTACCCACCCTTGGTGCCCAATGTCGCCTTATCAAGACCTGTACTCACTGCCCCAAGTCCTCCCAGAGCCCCGTCGCCCTGGGGGTTTATAAGCACCCCGGAGGATTATTTCAATGTATAATTTTTATGCTGGGACCTGGCTAGTTTAGGGCATTGGGGAATGGGATACAGGACCTTTCCCCTCTAGAGGGTGCCAGCTCTGCTCTACCCCAGATCAGGCGGACGGGCTGGCTCAGGGTGGGGGCAGGGAATGGGCTGCCTTTCACCTTCATGACAGGTGTCCACATCCTAGGAACCACTAGCCCAATTGGCAGTAATTGCCCCCCTTGCTGGCAGCCTCAACACGGAGGCTAAGGCCTGACTGGCTCTTGGAGCCGGAAATCTCTCCCCCACTAGCTGGGTCCCTCAGGCCCTGCTAAGCTGCGTGGGGGGAGCTTGCCCTGACAGTGCCTGTGGGGGCCCTGTTCTGAGGATGAACAGCAGCCTCCAGCCCCTGCAAGTGCAAGGACCCCCAGCTCGCATTTCCCTGTGAGCCCCCAAGCCTTCCTGCCAGTGGCTCTAAGGCGGGGAGCCCTAGGGCGGCTGGTGAGGGACCCAGGTGAGGGAGTTGGCTCCTCTCCCCCCCAAACCCCATCGGCTGGTGCCTGAGCCGAGCACCCAGGGCCGTCCCAAGCCATGTGGGGGTGGGGGACGTGGCAGGCACCCAACCGGCCCATCACCATCTCACAGCTTCCCCTGGCCGTGGGGGAGGGGAGTGGGAACTCGGCAGTAACGAGATTATCCAGTAATTCTGCGCCATTCTCCAGGCCTGGGTGCTGCGGCTCCTTCCCAGGAACGGGGCTCCAGCGGCGTTGCCATGGCGATGCCTGCCGTCCAATTGCGTGGCCAGCCCGAGAGCCACGTGAGATAGACGGGAGCTGGCAGGCTGCGTGGCCGGCCGGTTACTGGGGAGAGGAGAAAGGAGTGGGCCAGGAAAAGCTCCTAAGATTATAAGGGAGGGAGGTTGGGGGGCTGACAGGCAGACAGTAGCTCCTGACCCCTCCCCGGCCAGCAGCCACCCGAGGGGAAGAGACCCCCCTCACAAGGCTGGGATGTTGGCTGCTCAATCCGGCTCAGAGGAACTGACTCTCCACCAGAGGCCCTGGCTTTGTTGTCCCTGTACAGGACAGAGGAGGGGATCTGCTGACCAGCCTGGCACTGGGACAGGCTGGTATAACATTTCCCCTCGGACTCAAGACAGGGCTGAGGGCTCCTAGCCCTTCTGGGAGACCAGCTGAGAAGGGAAGCATTGAAATCACCAGTGAAACCGACTGTGTCTTCACTTACACGCCCATCAACAGCCTCACACGGGTATAGCTGAAAGCAAAACCCCGGCCACGGTTTGGAAACGGATCCCTTAAAGGAATCCCTCCACTCTCCTCCCCGGGGTGACCCTGCTGTTACCACCCCTTGAGCTTAAATGCTATTACTGAGCAGTATTTATCTGTATGGCAGAGAACCCCGTCAGCGCAGGGCCACCATGCTGCACAAACACATAGAGACACTCCCTACCCGAAGAGCTGGAAGACGAG
The DNA here is from genome assembly GCF_002925995.2 of Terrapene triunguis. Lineage (NCBI taxonomy): Eukaryota > Metazoa > Chordata > Testudines > Emydidae > Terrapene > Terrapene triunguis. Next base: position 7,281 of record NW_020694699.1, read on the forward strand.
GTTGTAACTAATGTGGGACTACAAGGGGCGAGCCGGGGGATTACACATGGTTATACAGAGCAGCTAGAGGAATGCCTTGTGTGGGGGTAGTTTGTGGGGGTAGTTTAGTTGGTTGGCTTTTTAAAGATATACACTTAGAATGGTAGGACTGGCAGGGACCTCGAGAGGTCATCTAGCCCAGTCCCCTACCCTCATGGCAGGATGAAGGATTTAGACCACTTGAAAGGGTCTGTAACCCCTGAAAAATGCTAACGATTTTTTTAATTCATAATCAAGGGCAATAATGAGACAGTTATCGAGAATGTGACTACTCGATCTTGCCAGCAGATCAAGGAACGTGATCGTTCCCCTTTATTCGACATTGGTGAGGCCTCATCTGGAGTACTGTGTCCAGTTTTGGGCCCCACACTACAAGAAGGATGTGGAAAAATTGGAAAGAGTCCAGCGGAGGGCAACAAAAATGATTAGGGGTCTGGAGCACATGATTTATGAGGAGAGGCTGAGGGAACTGGGATTGTTTAGTCTCCAGAAGAAAAGAATGAGGGGGGATTTGATAGCTGCTTTCAACTACCTGAAGGGGGGTTCCAAAGAGGATGGAGCTTGGCTGTTCTCAGTGGTGGCAGATGACAGAACAAGGAGCAATGGTCTCAAGTTGCAGTGGGGGAGGTCTAGGTTGGATATGAGGAAACACTATTTCACTAGGAGGGTGGTGAAGCACTGGAATGCGTTACCTAGGGAGGTGGTGGAATCTCCTTCCTTGCAGGTTTTTAAGGCCCGGCTTGACAAAGCCCTGGCTGGGATGATTTAGTTGGGAATTGGTCCTGCTTTGAGCAGGGGGTTGGACTAGATGACCTCCTGAGGTCCCTTCCAACCCTGATATTCTATGATTCTATGATTCTATGATTAAAGCTCAGACATGAGCATAGGGGAGCCGTGCGTCTTCTTAAGAAAGGCTAAGCTCCCCTCTGGAATACAGAATGGCTGAGTGAGATGCAGGTTGCTGCCAAGACGGTTTTAATCATAACCAAGTCAATGAAATGAGTGAAAAGCAGAGCTGGACGGAACGTACCCACAACACAATGAGCAGCTACCTCTGCCACAACAGAAGAAACCAGAAACAAATGAAAAACGTTACTAACCTTTCATAACTTGTTCTTCAAGCTGTGTTGCCCATGTCCCTTCCACTCTTGTGTGTGCATGCCCTGTGCACAGTCTCCGGACATCTTTTCCCTCAGCGGTGCTTGGCGGGGTGGCTTGAGCGTCCTCTGCTGCCAGGCACTGCTGGCATCAGTACAAAGGGCCCAGCCAACCCCTCGTCCCCTCAGTTCATTCTTTCCAGAAACTCCAGTGCGAAGGGGGGGGGAGGGACATGTGCAACTTATCTCGAAGAACAACAATTACAAAAGCTTAGTAACCGTTTTTTCTTCTTCATAAGAACATAAGAACAGCTATACTGGGTCAGACCAAAGGTCCATCTAGCCCAGTATCCTGTCTTCTGACAGTGGCCAGTGCCAGGTGCCCCAGAGGGAATGAAGAGAACAGGGAATCATCAAGTGAACCATCCTCTGTCACTCATTCCCAGCTTCTGGCAAACAGAGGCTCGGGACACCATCCCGGCTAATAGCCATTGATGGACCTATCCTTCAGGAACTTATCTAGTTCTTTTTTGAACCGTTATAGTCTTGGCCTTCACAACATCCTCTGGCAAGGAGTTCCACAGGTTGACTGCTGCTTTGCAAATGTCCAGGATAGGGATCTGCTCTAGGAATGCCGAAGAGGATGCTTGCAATCTTGTGGAGTATGCAGTCAGCTTGTCTGGAGGAGAGACACCCTGCTGGATCATGACACGCACAGATACAAGAAGTTACCCAAGATTAAATTCTCTGTGGGGAGATTGGAAGACTTTCATTCTGTCCACTCTGGCCACAAACAGTTAGGTGGCCCACCAAAATGGTTTGGTCCTATGTAGAACGCCAGTATTCATTTCCAAAGTGTGTACCCGTGGCTTGTCCCTGTTGGCGTGTGGTTTGGGGTAAAATACAACAAGTAAATTGATTGTTTGGTATGAAAATTTGAAAGTACCTTAGAGAGAAACTTTGCTGAGGGCGTAAGTACCCCTTTTCTATAAAGAAGCCTGTGTACAGTGGTTCAGATGTGCTGGCACGCAGTTCGGAGGCCCTTCTAGCAGAAATGATAACAATTAAGAAAACCACCTTCCAGGAAGGGTGTAGTAAAGGAACATGTAGCTACAGGCTCAAATGGTGGTCCCATAAATGTAGACAAAATTAAGTTCAAGTCCCAAAGGGAAACAGGCTCCCTCAGTTGAGGGTACAATCTTTCCAGGCCTTTCAGGAATCTAATTGTCACGTCATTAGAACAAACAGACCAGTTATCCATGTGAGGGTGGAAAACTGGTATTGCTTCCAGGTGAACCTTGACAGAGGAAATCGCTAAGTCTTGCTGTTTCAGGTGCAGCAGAAAGTTCCATTTGTTGGAGGGACGAATGCATCGGTGAGACTCCAGTTTGACAAGCCCAGATGGAGAACCACTTCCATTTTGACAGGTAGATGGCCCTGGTGGAGGCTTTCTGGTACCTACGAAGACCTGGCAAACTTGCTCCAAGCAAGCCTGCTCTTTAGGATTTAACCACGCAGCTTCCAGGCCATTCAATGCAGGGATCACAGGTTCAGGTGGAGCAGCCAACCATGGTCCTGAGAGATCAAATCCAGGTGCAACGGGAGCGAGATTGAAGTTGCCACTGAGCGGTCCAATAGAGTGGAGAACCAGTGTTGGTGGGGCCACATGGAGGCTATTAATATAACCCAGGCTTGGTCCCACTTGATCTTTAGTAGCACTCTGTAGGAGTGGGATTGGCGGGAAAGCATAAATCTTTCCCATCCAGGGCAGCAGGAAGGCGTCTGTGATGGAACCTGGACGGCAGCTTTGTAGGGAGCCGAACTGGGGACACTTTCTGTTGTACAGTGTTCACAAATAGGTCTATTTGGGGAGTTCCCCGCTGCTGGAAAATGCAACTGGCTACATCCAGGCAAAGAGACCCCTTGTGGTGACCGGAGAGAGACCTGCTCAGGCGATCAGCTAGCTTGTTCTGCACCCCGGAAGGTAAGAGGCCTCAAGGTTGATTGAATGGACTATACAAAATTCCCATAGGTGAACGGCTTCCCGACACAGGAGGGCTGATCGAGCTCCTCCCAGCCTGTTGAGGTAGAACATCGCTATGATGTTGTCCGTAAGGACAACCCCAGTATGAGGTAGGCAAGACGAATCACCTTGAGTTCTCTGACATTGATATGAATCGCGAGCTCCATTGAGGACCAAAGACCCTACATTTGGAGAGGCCCCAGGTGAGCTCCCCACCCTAGAGCCGACACTCTGAGACCAGAGTCATTGAGAGTTGAGGGCAGAGGAAGGAATAAAGAGTGAGAGGATTCAACCACCGATTTGCTGAAATGGGAGCCTGCGAAGGTCCTGTGAGCACAATGTCCAGATGCAGACAGCTTGGCGAGGACAGTGAGGCCAGCCTGGTCTGAAGGGGTCTGAGGTGCAGCCTCGCGTGTTCTCCTGCAGACATGCACAAGGCCACGTGCCCAAGAAGCCTCACTCCATTTTGGGCTGCTGTGGTTGGATGAATCTTGAGGTCTGTCGCAAGAGATGCAGTAGATTGGAAACTCGAATCTGGCCTGAGTAGAGTCCAGCACAGCCCCTGCAAACCCTGCAAAGGGCGGACTCGTCTGCACAGATCAGGAGTCCTGAGGCCTTGGAGGCTGACTGAATGAGGTGAACACTGGATAGAACCTGCGCTCTGGACGGGCCCTGGACTAGCCAATCGTCCAGATAAGGGCAGAGCTGCACTCCGTGTCTCCTGAGGAACGCTGCGGCCGGGCCATGCGTCCTGTCAACACCCCAGGAGCTGCAGAGAGGCTGAATGGAAGCACTGTGAACTGGTCATGCGAGTGCTTCACTACGGATCTGGGGAACTTTCTGTGGCCTTGGCATATCGACACATGAAAGTAGGCGAGTCGTCCATCGAGGGCGGCGGATGAGTCTCCAGGGTCCAGAGAGGGAATAACGGCTGCCAGGGCGACCAGGCAAAACTTTATCTTTTTGAGGTAGTTGTTGAGCTGACGCAGCTGACCTGAAATAGGTCTGAGACCTCCCTTGGCTTCTGGGATTAGGAAATAACTGGAATAGAAACCCTTCCCTCTGAAATTCTACAGAACTGCCTTTACCACTCCCACTCAAGGAGAGATTGAACCTCTTGGACCGGAAGTTCTTCATGAGAGGGATCCCTGAAGCGGGACGGGGATGGAGGATTGGAAGGAGGGGTAGAAATAGATTGGGAGATGTATCCCACTTCTACAGAACTCAACACCCAATGGTCCGTGGTGATCCGGGACCAAGCACTGAGGAAATGGGAAAGGCATTTTGCAAACAAAGGAAAAACGGGGTCTGGCATATTGGGAACTGATACGGCATCCTCGAGCATCCCATCAAAACGCCTGCTTAGAGTCCTCGGATGTCTAGGTGGGGCAGGCATTGAAGCAGAGGTAGAAGGAGGAGGTGGTCTATGCCTATAACCTCTATTCTTTGCAGGTCCTGTCGGACAGCTGGAGCAGAAAATCGGAGGAGTAGCTGCAGCCTGAAGTGCTTCCTGGAAGGGGCTGGGTGGAATATTGCTCTCAAGTCCTTTAACCCATGGAGCTTATAGATTCATAGATTCATAGATTCATAGATTCTAGGACTGGAAGGGACCTCGAGAGGTCATCGAGTCCAGTCCCCTGCCTGCATGGCAGGACCAAATACTGTCTAGACCATCCCTGATAGACATTTATCTAACCTACTCTTAAATATCTCCAGAGATGGAGATTCCACAACCTCCCTAGGCAATTTATTCCAGTGTTTAACCACCCTGACAGTTAGGAACTTTTTCCTAATGTCCAACCTAGATTCAGTCAGCTCCAAAAAGAGCGAGGATCCCTCAAAGGGCAGGTCCTGGACAGAGGACTGCAATCAGGAACGCCTCCTCATGGCCACTGCTGAAGCCACAGAGTCAGCCGCGTCTGCGAGGCCCTCATCACCGATTTTACCTCATCCGCTAGTGAGCAAAACTCTTGCCTAGCATCCTGTGGGCGTATGTCTTAACGTTTCAGCATGGAGTCCCATACATTAAAGTCAGACCTGCCCAGAAGTGTGGGCTGGTTTGCAATCCTGAGCTGCAACCCCCCAGTAGAATAAACGTAGCACGTCTAGCTTCTTCGACTCTTTTGATTTGGGGGTTGCACCCTGAAGTCCCTGCCTTTCGCTCATTGGCAGCAGATGCCACCAGGGACCCCAGGGGTGGGGATGGGAGTAAAGAAACTCACCACCTTGGGTGGGTACATAATACTGGCACTCAGCCGCCTTTGAAGTTGGGGGAAGGGATACGGTGTCTGCCGCAGCCTCTTAGCTGGGTCCGTAACGGTGTGACCTGCAGTGGCTAAAATAATTGACCAGCTGGGGACAGGATTCGTTTACTTCCTTCAGTTGTATGCCCAGCCTTAAGGCAACCTGCTTTAACGATTCCTGGTGCACCTTATAGTCATCTTGGGGAGGCAAGATTTCCCTCCCTCTCCCCTGCCCCCCCCCCGACTGCCTCATCAGGGAGGAGGAAGAGGAGGCCAGCACTGGCTGCAGATGCTCCTCCTCCTTTTCTTGAGCTGCAGGGTCCTGTTAAGTTGGCTCTTGCGGTATGTCAAACAGTGACGGCCCAGCCCTTTGAGGCATCGCAAAGGATGCAAGTTATAATGGACGATGTTTTAATTCGGGCTAATGACCCGACAGCAGCAATGAAAGACTCAGGCAAGGTTTCAAGAGAAAGACATTTAACACTGCCCTCCAGCAAGTCAAAAACGGGTCTAGCGGAGGCTACCTCTGTTGGAGAGAAACTGAACAATGGCGGAATTACCCGTCTGCTGATGTGCTCGCTGCACAATGCCAAACGGAGCTGTGGAGAGTCAGGGACAGACAAACTATTTGGCAAAATTAATTCAAAATCCCCCTATGATCAACAAGCCCTTAGGGAATGGCTGGGAAATGACATTACCTGGCGTTGGGTAGCCAGATAGGAACCAACATCTGAGCAGCTTAAACCACCGATCACTAAACTACCCTCTTTGGGGCTGTCCCCTCCCTCTTTCCCTGTCACGCTGCCCTTCCGTGACTTCCAGCCCATCCATTCTGCTTTCAGCCCTTTTCTCACTGCGTTCTTGTGATGAAGTCGGGAATTTTCTATAATACTTGTATAAATGTGACTTATTTCACAAGAGATTGCTACCCAGTGGGTGCGGAAGGGTTACAATGCTCCAGGAAGTGGATCTCTTGTGTGGACTGGTCCAGGCTGAGGTTGATGGTGGGGTGGAAATGGTTGAAATCCTGCTGGAATTCCTCAAGGGCCTCCTTCCCATGGGTCCAGGTGATGAAGATGTCATCAATGTAGCGCAAGTAGAGTAGGGGCATTAGGGGACGAGAGCTGAGGAAGCGTTGTTCTAAGTCCATCTTTGTGTGAATGTTGGGGCATTCTACAGGCCATTACCCTCTGATCCCATCGTCTCAGGCATTGGCACCCTGACAGCAGGATTGTCTGGCTATGTGGACTCTCTCCTCAGACCCTACGCTACCAGCACTCCCAGCTATCTTTGAGACACCACTGACTTCCTGAGGAAACTACAATCCATCGGTGATCTTCCAGGAAACACCATCCTGGCCACTATGGATGTAGAATAAGTGATGGTCACATAAACACCATCCTATACCGGAAACCTACTGACCGTGATACTTACCTACATGCCTCCAGCTTCCATCCAGACCACATCACATGATCCATTGTCTACAGCCAAGCCCTAAGGTACAACCACATTTGCTCCAACCCCTCAGACAGAGACAGACACCTACAGGATCTCTATCAAGTATTCTTAAAACTACAATACCCAGCTGGAGAAGTGAAGAAACAGATTGATAGATCCAGACGGGTACCCAGAAGTCACCTACTGCAGGACAGGCCCAACAAAGAAAGTAACAGAACGCCACTAGCCGTCACCTACAGCCCCCAACTAAAACCTCTCCAGTACATCATCAAGGATCTACAACCTATCCTGAATAGGGTGACCAGACGTCCCGATTTTATCGGGACTGTCCCGATATTTGCTTGTTTGTCCCGCGTCCCGACCGATGTGCGGTCAGGACACTGGACAAACAAGCAAAGGCTCCGGATCCCAGAAGGGCTCGCGCCCCCCCCCCCAACTCCGCCGCCTCCTTCCCCCATTGGCTCCCTCCCCAAATCCCCACCTCTTCCCCAGGCTCACATTTCCTCCTCCCTCCGCAAGCGCTGGAGGGAGGCCCCGGAGACGCAGGGGAGCGCGGGGCCAGGGTGAGTGAGAGTCCGGCCTGGCCCCGAGCAGGCAGGACTCAGTCGGGCGGTAGGGAGAGTAGGGGGGCGGCCCGCGGGGCCAGGCGGCGGCTGTTCTCCCCCCCGGGCAGTGGGACTCGGGAGCAGCCGCTGCTGCAGCTCCCACTGCCGCGGGGGGAGGAAGCGGCCGATGGCCAAGCTCGGCGG
>NW_020694700.1:0-16675 GCF_002925995.2 Terrapene triunguis
CCCCCCCCGCGGGGGGGAGGGGGAGGAGCGGCCAAAGGCTTTTTTGCCTGGGGCGGCAAAAAAGCCAGAGCCGGCCCTGGGAGGAAGGAGGGCACAAGAGACATAACAGGCAGGTAGGAGAAAAGGTGAGGGGGAATAAGGAGCTGCAGGGAGAAAAAGGAGGAGCCTCTCTTGTACCTCTAGCACCCCCAGGAGCCTGGACTGATTCACACCAGCTTCTAAGGGAGCTTCCTGTTTCCTGCTGCTTCCCTGAACCCACTTGAGGAGAACAGACAGTCAACTGAAGTAGTAGGAGCCAGTTTGGCCCTTAAGACGCTGATATCTTCCCTCACTCAGTCCCTGCTACCAGCCTGCTTATTTGTCTCCTTCAATTGAGTGTTGAGAGCTGCTATAGCTGGCACAGAACAGCAGTCATGAGTGAAAGAAGAAAACGCCCCTCTGGGGCAGCATTCAGAAAAAGAAAGAAAGCAAAGGAAGCTTTTCTATCTAAGCAGGAAGGAGCTCTCCTGAGATACATAGACACAAATGTTCACGGTGAGCCTTCCGGCCCCAGTGAAGATGTGAGTGGTGAGGAGATGCCTGATTTTCCAGTTAGAGTGCAGATGAGCTGGCAGCTACTGCAGCATTCATATCTCCATCTCAAATGGATGTAACCATGCACATTCCTGAAGAGTGTGGTGGAGGTGCAAGAAACAGCTGCTGCTGAGATTAGTTCCTTAAGTCTAGATGATCCAGGACTGTGGACCCACTTGAGCAGTAGCCTGAGGGACTTGCTGTGGCTCATGCAGTACAAGGAAGTGAAAAACTTCATGTTCCCCAAAGACAATGAAAATAGAAGTTTCCGTCCAACACATTACTGGCATGAAATCCCCAATGGTGACAAAGGGAAGAGGCCATGGCTTATGAATGCTGCATACCGGTTTTGTTGCAAACTCTTCCAGTCTAATGTTCCAGCCACATTGGGTTCTACAGGAACAAAGGACTGGAAAAATCTGGTTAGAAATCTGGCATGCCATGAGAAGGCAGCAAATCACCAGAGAGCATTCCATAGGTGGAAAGAGCTTGAGATGAGACTAAGGTTAAAGGCCACCATAGATGATCAGCATCAAGAAAAAATTGCATCAGAGCATTTTGCCAGTAAAGAGACTCTGAAAAGGCTTATTGCCATTGTGAGAATGCTTGCTACCCAAAACCTAGCTGATCTGAAGTGCCATGCAGTGCTGTATGTGCCAAATAGAAAATTCCTTAAAATTGTGGAGCTGATGGCTGAGTTTGATGCTGTACTCCAGGACCATCTAAGAAGAGTCACCACCTAAGAAATGTACACACTGCTACCTTGGAAAAACAATTCAAAGTGAGATCATACAGATACTGGCAACAAAAGTCAAACAGAAGATTGTGGCAGATCTGACGTCAGTAAGATATTACTCTGTTATTCTGGACTGCACACCTGACATCAGCCATACAGAACAAATGATTTAATGGTGTGTTTTGTAACAACAGAACCTAGTGAAAATGTCCCTGCAATGGTGACTGTCAGAGAGCATTTTCTAGAATCTATTGACATTGATGATACTACAGGAGGTGGGATGACAAATGTGCTTCTTAAAAAGCTGGGAGATATGGAAATTGCGATAGCTGACATGAGAGGTCAAGGCTACGATAATGGTGCCAACATGAGAGGAAAGAACAGAGGAGTGCAGACATGGATCCAAGAGTTAAACCCTCGAGCTTTTTTTGTCCATTGCAGTTCTCATTCATTGAACTTGGTGGTGAGTGATGCAGCATCAGCTTCTAGTGAGGCTGCTGAATTTTTTAATGCAATTCAAAGCATCTATGTATTTTTCCTCTGCATCAACTCATCGATGGCAAATTCTGAAGCAACATCCTCTCTGACACTGAAACCACTGAGTGCCACACGATGGGAAAGTCAAGTGGAGGCAATAAAGCCTATCAAACACCAAATTGGGAAAATACATGATGCCATAGTTGCCATTATGGAGGATAATGCTATGACAGGAACTGTTCGTGGGAGAACAGTGGTAGAGGGAAATGGAATCACCAGAAACGTACATAACTTCAAATTTCTGTGTGGCTTAGTGTTGTGGCATGACATACTGTGTGAAATACATGTTGTAAGCAAGAGACTCAAGGTGTTGACCTTGATATATCTGGAGCAGTAGAACAACTGGACAAAGCAAAGTCATACCTACAGTCTTACCGGTCAGATGAGGGATTTTAAAAGGTTCTGAAGAGTGCACAGAAGTTGGCAGAGGAACTTCACACTTAAGCTATTTTCCCCACCCATTCAAGAGTCACCAAAGAAGATTACATTTTGATTACGAGGCACGGGATAATCCCATAAGAGACCCCAAACAACAATTCAAAGTTGAATTCTTTAACCAGGTGCTAGATTGTGCAATACAGTCATTTGAAGAACATTTCATGCAGCTCAAGGAACACAGCAGTATATTTGGGATGCTGAATGATATTCCAAAACTCCTCGCTATACCTGAAGAGGACCTACACCAGCAATGCAGGGTACTAGAGACAGTGTTGACACATAATGACATGTGCGATATTGATGTGAGTGATTTAGGTGAAGAACTGAAAGCCTTTCAAGATACATTTCAGCAGGATCAACTCCAAAGGCTGTTCTGGAATATATGTGCACAAATAAGATGACCACCCTTTTTCCAAATGCTTTTGTTGCTCTGCGCATACTTCTAACACTTCCTGTAACAGTTGCCAGCGGAGAACGCAGCTTCTCCAAGCTGAAGTTAATAAAAACACATCTACGCTCCACAATGACACAGGAGAGGCTGGTCGGCCTTGCAACCATCTCAATAGAGCATGAGCTGGCCCAGACTGTGGACCTTCAGGAAGCCGTTCAGATCTTTGCAACCAAGAAGGCACAGAAAGCACCACTTTGATTATTCAAACAGATAAAAATGCCAGTGTTTACTATGCAAACATGAAAAGTTACATTTGTTGTTCAGGCGTTTGAAAGTGAAGCATTACTTAAAATTTTTGAACAAGGCATTTTAAGTTGTTAGTTCTCCTTTATTGGGGTAGGTATCAGAGTAGTACCATGAGAGGAGTAGAACAGGAAGAAGGCAGAATTGAGACCTTTCAAAGTTTTGGCCCAAGTGAAGGGGGCATGGGCATGAGGGGGGCATGGGCATTTTCAGGTGCCAAAATGTTGTAGGCCAGCCCTGGTGGGAATCAGTCTTTTGTCAGAGTGACTAGATTTCCAATGATTGGATATTTAAAAAGTCAACTACCCTCTATTGTCAGCCCTATGTTCTTATGTGTTGGGACTTCAGCCCAATGTGGAGGAAAAAGCACAGAAACTGTGAAGAAGCACATTCAAAAGGGAGTTGGCAGCTTTGTTTTTGTACGTATCTTTCCAAGTTCGTAGTCTCATACAGTATTCATATATTGTTAGGACAGTACCAAATCACAATAAGAGGCTAACAGACAATAGAGAAGGCAAAGCACTTTGAAGGTGCAGCTGGAGTTTGCAGCTTGGAAGATATATATATAAATACTGTTGTAACCCAGGCCTGCTCAGTGTGACACTCTGGCCTGCTACAGCCTTAGCTCATGCAGTAGACACTTATGCATAGAGGTCCCAGGTTTGATCCCAGCTGTCATTGCAGTGTCATGTGCAATACAGCAATTAACTTAACACTTCAACCAGAATTCCGAAGTTTGTATAGACAGATTACCAAAGTGTCAAATTCTGTAAATAAGCATCCTACCTGTAAAGCCTACAAAGTCCTCATATCTCCATTGTCTATTGTGCTTATGAAGCCTGCAAAGTGTCAGATGTGTTGTTACTATAATGGAACCCTCACAACTCTTACAAGACTGCGATTTTAAAGATTGTAAGGGCCCACCTGTGCCCATGGGTCTTGTAATTTCCATATGAAACACCAATATAAATTGGAATAAAATCAGAATTTAAGCATTTACAAGCTCTTCGAGTAAACTAACAGGTTTTATGTTCTCTGTAAACACTTCATTTCACAGCGGACAATTTTTACAAGCCACAATGGAAAAATGGCAGTGTTTAACTTTCAAGAGCATCACATATATGATGTGGCAGATGAAGTTGTAACCACAATGAGCTTCTCCTCATCCCCAAAATATAATGTTTTCTACATTATGTGTCTGTTGAGCCATCACTACAAACCTCTCCTATTTTTCAAAGCTCAGGTCAGAGCTGGAATAGCACCTGAACTTTTGAAAAAGTGATTTGAGATCCTCTAATGGAGGGCACAGTAGAAATGTAAAATATTACTAGTAATATATAGTAATAGTTACTACTAAAATATTACTAGTACTCTGAACTGGGGGGGAAAAGCATTCAGAGATCACTTAGTTTTGTTAGTGCATTGTATCCTTATTCACTGAACACCAGTGCTTATGCTTTCCAACATCAATATATTTATAAGATGTGGGGATTTCACAGGAATCTAAGCCTTTATTATTTTGTGATGTTTAACATTGATCAAGACAAAGAAAACCCAATCATTATTTGAGAAAGCATTGCTTTTTCTATTCACTATATTAAGCAACTCTGATTATGCAAAAGTTGCTTCAAATCATAGGCCCAATCCAGCAAGCCCTCCAGCATGCATGTAACTTTACTCACCTAAGAAGTTCTACCAATAGTTTAGCTTCCACATACCTTTGCAGATATTTTGACTACAGTGAGAAGTCTCACATGAGTTATACATGAGCAGAAGTGTTTTTAAGGTCAGGACTATAGTGAAGGGAAAGGGGATACACCACAGTTTCTCCTTATTATAGCAGTTAGAGGATTTAAAATAGACCTGTCTGAGAACATAGCAGCAAAAGGAAGACAAAAAGATACAGCATACCACAGAACTTCAGGTCTCAATCAAGGTATAAGAGAAAAATATATGGGGGGGGGGTAATATCTATTTCAAAGCTTTCTGGAGCATACACTTCCCCCACCCTCTGGAGCTTGTACAGCACCGTGCACAATGGGCCAATCCATAACTGGGACTAGATGCTACCACAATACAAATAATAAAAATCCCATGGTCTGAAACTAAGCCACAATTTCACCAGTCATCTTTATTATCAAGTAAATAGCAATTGCAAAGGGAAAGTAACCATGTATGACTATCTAATTTATATGAAAGTGACATCAAGTTACTGTTGTAGCGTAACAAAAACTGAATTAAAGTAAGAACTTTACCGATGGCACAACGATTGCTATAAATAGGGCATTTCAAGAATAGCTTGTTTGGGATATGGTTCTGATAAAGTAAGAGCTGATTTATAGCTTAACTCAAAACTCCAATCATAGCTAATAGGATCTTTTATGAAGTTTGGAAAAAAGCCTAATTACCATCAGGCCGGCTCTGGCTTTTTTGCCACCCTAGGCAAAAAAGCCAGCGGCCGCCCCCCCCCCATTGCGGCAGGGGCTCTCCGCTCTCCCCCCGGTGGCCAGAGCGCCGGAGGGAGGGTGGAGAGCCCGGCTGGGGCTCTCCGCTCTCCGCGGTGGCCAGAGAGCCCCCGGCGGCCAGAGCGCCGGGAGGAGGGCGGCAAGCCCGGCCGGGGCTCTCCGCTCTCCCCGACCGGCCAGAGCACCGGGGGAGGGCAGCGAGCCCGCTGCGGCTCCGCTCTCCGGCCGGAGCGCCCCGCGTGCCGCCCCCCTCCAGGCGCCGCCCCAAGCACATGCTTGGTGGGCTGGTGCCTGGAGCCGGGCCTGATTACCATGATGTATTTTATTCTCCCCCACCCCCTTCCCATTCTTGTGCACCTCTTCACTTCTTGAGGCAGAAGTGAAAGTGGGGAAACACTGAAAAAATACGATGTTTTCTGTATTTCTCACCTGACTACAAGTAAAAAACCAAAACCCAAACAAAAACAAACAAAGATGAAGACAAGTTTCTGGCCCAGTTTACAAATTAAGAAGGTTTTGGATAAGGACTGCACAGATATCCAACAGCATGTCCAGTCCAGCAACCTTTACTCATGTGAGTAAGAGAAGGATTCCTTGCCTGAGCAGTCCCAGTGATTTGAGGCCGTTGGTGTAAGTAAGAAGCCAATAGGACTGTTTGCTTGAATATACATTACTCACTCTAATAAAGGCTGCAATATCAGGCAACCTTTTGCTATTCATTTGCCATGACAGTTCGAGACCTCTCTGATGCAATAATAATCTCTATGGGAAAGCATGAGAACAGAATATATGAATTTTCTTTGTCCCACCTTGTTTTAAAGAGTTCAAAACTTTAATAGTGAACCAGAATAGATAGAGGCATGGTTCCTCTCATATTGCTGAGTCTGTTTGTCAATAACCAGCCACCTTCAGGTGCCTCCTCATGGCCCCTCACCTCAGTTTCCCTTTAAGTCCCCAGAAATCCCCTGAAAGCTTGTCTTCTAGTCCATACATAACATTAATAAAACATAGTGCAAAAGTCTCACAGCATAATCCATATTGTCAATCCTCTTCTATCCCTCTGCCAGGATGCCAGGACAGTCACCTGAGCTCTTTCTTCTGCGACACTATTCTCCCTAGTGGGAATTCCCACAAGCTTTCTACTGGAAGTATCTTTGCCAGGGGAGTATCCTTCACCAGGGCCGGCTCCAGGCACCAGAAAACCAAGCAGGTGCTTGGGGTGGCACATTTTCAGGGGCGGCATTCCAGCCAGCCTTTTTTTGGGGGGGGGGCGGAAGGGGGGTGCATGGGCGGCAAAAGCCTAGAGCCGGCCCTGGCACCAGCAGCATGTCCTGCACTGGGGGCGCCCTGGGGCCGCTGCGGTTCGCGTCGGGGAGCAGCGTCCGCACCTTATGGCGGGCTCCGAGTGCAGGACACTCGGGCTGGGGGCCGCCCCTCGGGGCACACAGAGCCACCTGCAGGTGCCGCAGGGCGGCCACCCCTCAGCCCCGCAGCCGGGGCTGGGCGAAGCAGCCCGAGCCACCCAGGGACTGCGGCAGGAGCAGCAGCGGGGCCATAGAGGGTGGGGCGCTGCCATGCGGGGCCCACGTCCCGCTCTCCGGGGCTCCGCTCCCTCTGAAGCTGCCCTGCCCCGGCTCCTCAGCCCCCTGCCGGGGCGGTCCCTCGGCTCTGTCCTCCCCGGTCCCGGCCGGTCCTGGAGGCGGGAGCCCCAGCTGGAGGGACCCTGGGCTGAGGCGCAGCCCAGGAGCCCTGCTGCTTACCCCGACCCCGCCAGCGCTGGACCGGCTGGAGGTGAGGGGGGAGCAGGTGGAGTCAGCCTTGGTCGGGGGAAGCCCAGTGCTGGGGCAGCAGGCAGTGCAGGTAGGGTGGGGTCGGGGAGGGAGAGCCCAGGGTTGGGACAGCAGGGGGTGCGGGTGGAGGAGAGCCCAGGGCTGGGGCAGTAGGGGGTGCGGGGTGGGGGGGAGAGAGCCCAGGGCTGGGGTGGGGAGCAGCCAAAATTTTTTTTGCTTGGGGCAAAAAACCTAGAGCCAGCCCTGTCCTTCACTCCCCCTGATCCTGTCACAGTTCTTCTGGGCCCAGGTCTTCAGCAAGGAGATGTCAGCAGGTACTCACCCACTACCCCCTTCCTTCAGCTCTCCCTAGCCCTTGGCTCCAGCTCTTCAGCTTAGACTTCACAGACAACTCCCTTTGCTGCTTCTGGTCCTTTTACCATCAGTTCTGGCTCTCTAGCTTGGAGACACCAGCCAGCAAACCCTTCTTAAAACTCTCCTGCCTTCAGCCATCCTCCAGAAACCATCTTTGCTCCCTGGTGGATCTTATCATCTACACTTCCTTGGTAAACCAGTCTGCTGGGATTTTTAGTTCTCTTTCTCACCAGGCCTCTTACAATTCCCCAGGTGCTGTCTCTCCCTCTTAATTGGCTGAGCTAGGCACACCTGGAACAGAAAAGGAAAGCTGAGCCCTGTTACCCTGTTTAATGATTCTCAGGGCAATGTACTATAGAACTTTCACAGTTAGCATTTTGAATTTTCTGGTAGCCTGGCAGGGGAGATACTATGATCATGAAGGTGGTTTTCCCAGGGTGAGGCTCATCCATTGCACTGTGGGTGTGCTGACCCCTGCGATTTCCCCAATTGCGGGAAACTCGACTGCATAATTTGTGGTCGTGGGGGACTGCGTTCGTGCTCTCCCCTAGCAAAAAAAAAAAGGAGTAATCTTTTGTGAATTACTGGGATGTGACACTATCACCATAAACTGCATAAAAGGTCCTTGACTGGTCAGGAGACAAATTAGGGTTATATGAACTTCCAAATTTTGATTTAAGGAGATTAACAAAGTTGAGACCCTATTTTAAGAAGAATTGACTAATTTATAAACATTGCATTACTGACTGTGGAGGCCCTATGTTTCCCTTAGGCAAGTTTTATAGGAAAATGTGTATTGTGATTTAAACTGATAGGTCACCACATTTTAACATTAATTGATTATTGTTTTTGCCCTAAAGCTTTTTATAATTATTGCTGTGAACTTAATTTTCCCTTAATGTAGAATTCAATGAACATCTCTTGCATGGGGGAAAAATAAAATCAGATTTAAACAACATTATTTCCTGCTAGATACTTAAACATATGAGCTTATTATTGCTTTAGTATGGAAGGGGGAACATCACTTCCTACTTATATTTTAAATTTAATTAAGGTCATAGAACGATCATTTGCAAATATGGTGTAAACATATGAAACCACTGATGTACAATGTTATCCCTTGGTTGTTTTGCATCTAAACAAAAGGAAAAAAGACTACAATATCAGAATTGCGATATTATTTAGTGTTGTACTATACAGTATGTGTATACAATTCTTTTACATTTGCAGTCATTCAAAACAGGAGTTTTCCCTATAGTGGGTTTTATGCAATTGAATTTTGTTACATTCACTAAGTGATGCAGAAAAAGTAATTCTATACCATGGGAAATTCTTTCAAGTTAATTTCTAAAACCCTCTGCAGATTGTCTGAAACATCATCATCATTTCATCTGAGGTACTATGAACTACATTTAGGCCTGGTCTGTACTACGAGTTTATTTCGAATTTAGCAGCATTAAACCGAATTAACCCTGCACCTGTCCACACAACGAAACCCTTTACTTCGATATAAAGGGCTCTTAATATCGATATCTGTACTCCTCCCCGACAAGGGGAGTAGCGCTGAAATCGGTATTGCCATTTCGGATTAGGGTTAGTGTGGCCGCAATTCGACGGTATTGGCCTCCGGGGGCTATCCCACAGTGCACCATTGTGACCACTCTGGACAGCAATCTGAACTCGGATGCACTGGCCAAGTAGACAGGAAAAGCCCCGTGAACTTTTGAATTTCATTTCCTGTTTGCCCAGCGTGGAAAGCACAGGTGACCACGCAGAGCTCATCAGCACAGGTAACCATGAAGTCCGAGAATAGAAAAAGAGCACCAGCATGGACCATACGGGAGGTACTGGATCTGATTGCTATATGGGGAGAGGATTCCGTGCTAGCAGAACTACGTTCCAAAAGACGAAATGCCAAAACTTTTGAAAAAATCTCCAAGGGCATGATGGAGAGAGGCCACAATAGGGACTCACTACAGTGCCGCTTGAAAGTTAAGGAGCTCAGACAAGCCTATCAAAAAACAAAGGAGGCAAACGGTCGGTCCGGGTCAGAGCCGGAGACATGCCGCTTCTATGCTGAGCTGCATGCAATTGTAGGGGGGGCCGCCACCACTACCCCACCTCTGACCGTGGATTCCGAGCAGAGGGTAATTTCAGCCATGCCTGAGGATTCTGCAGACGGGGAAGATGAGAAGGAGGAGGATGACAACGAGCTTGCAGAGAGCACACAGCACTCCGTTCTCCCCAACAGCCAAGATCTTTTTCTCAGCCTGACTGAAGTACCCTCCCAACCCTCCCAAGGCGTTATCCCAGAAAATGAGGCCATGAAAGGGACCTCCGGTGAGTGTACCTTTGTAAATATAAAACATGGTTTAAAAGCAAGCGTTTTTTAATGAGTAATTTGCCCTGAGGATTTGGTATGCATTCGCGGCCAGATCAGCTACTGGAAAAGTCTGATAACGTGTCTGGGGATGGAGTGGAAATCCTCCAGGGACATCTCCATGAAGCTCTCCTGGAGGTACTCTAAAAGCCTTTCCACAAGGTTTCTGGGCAGTGCAGCCTTATTCCGTCCTTCATGGTAGGACACTTGACCACGCCATGCTAGTAGCAAGTAATCTGGTATCATTGCATGACAAAGCCTGGCAGCGTATGGTCCCGGTGTTTGCTGGCATTCAAGCAACATCCGTTCTTTATCTCGCTGTGTTATCCTCAGGAGAGTGATATCGTTCATGGTAACCTGGTTGAAATACGGGAATTTAATTAAGGGAACAGAGGTGGCCATTCCTACTGGGCTGTTTGCCTTTGGCTGAAAAGAAATCCTTCCCTGCAGTTAGCCAATTGGGATGGGGGGGATCATTGGCGCTGAGCTTTTCGCGTTTGGCTAGCAGGGATCTTCCCTGATACCAGCCACGCAGTGGGGGGGAGGGATAAAGTGATCATCCCAGAGAATTTTTTGGGGGGGGTTAGTTTGGTTTCTGCTGCTGCAGGTTAACAGGAAAACCGCAGCACTCAACGGGCTTTGCTTGGTATGTGGGAAAGGAGGGCGCTGCTTTAAGGCTGCAGAAGCCGAAAGACAATGGCTTACCATGGCCACATGCAAGCCGAATTCTGTTGCCCAGACCTGCGTCTGTGATCTCTAACACCAAAGCCACAGGCACTCAATATTAAGATGCAAAATGCGACCTTGTACCGAAATCACATGTGCTATGTAATGTGAATAGTGTTGTTCACCGTGAAAGAGTATAAGCATTGTTCTGTAAAATGTATCTTTTTAAATACTTCTCTCCCTTTTTTCCCTCCCTCCCTCCCGCAGCTGCAAATTTTTCAAGCCTCCCTCCTCCGTCCCAAAGGCTATCTCAGATAAGGCGGCGAAAAAAAGGACGCGAGACAAAATGTTCTCTGAAATCATGGAATCCACCCGCAATGAAAGAGCTCATCTGAATGAGTGGAAGGACATGGTATCAAAGTACAGGAAAGATGCCAGTGAACGTGAGGCCATGAGGGACGCTCGAGATGAGAGGTGGCAGGCTGCAACGCTGGGGCTGCTGCGTGATCAAACGGATATGCTCCGGCGTCTGGTGGAGCTTCAGGAACGGCAGCAGGATCACAGAGTGCCGCTGCAGCCACTGTATAACCTCCCTTCCCCCTCACCATGTTCCATAGCCTCCTCACCCAGACGTGCAAGAACGCGGGGGGGGAAAGGCTCCGTGCACCCTCCCACTCCATCCCAGTGGACAGCCCAACAAAAGGCTGTCATTACTTTGAACTTTTTTAGTGGCCTTTTTCTTCCCTCCTATCCTCCTCCCAAACCCCACTCGGGCTACCTTGTCAGTTCTCTCCCTATGTTTATAATCAATTAATAAAGAATACATGATTTTTAAACAATAGTGACTTTATTTCCTTTGAAAGCAAGCTGTGATCGAAGGGGGGAGGGTGGTTTGCTTACAGGGAATGAGTCAATCAAGGGGGCGGGTTTTCAACAAACAGAACTTTCACACGGTAGCCTGGCCAGTCATGGAACTGGTTTTCAAAGCTTCTCTGATACGCAGCGCTTCCTGGTGTGCTCTTCTAATCGCCCTGGTGTCTGGCTGTGCGTAATCAGCGGCCAGGCGATTTGCCTCAGCCTCCCACCCTGCCATAAAGGTCTCCCGCTTACTCTCACAGAGATTGTGGAGCACACAGCAAGCAGCAATAACAATGGGAATATTGGTTTGACTGAGGTCTGAGCGAGTCAGTAACGTGTGACAGCAACCCTTTAAACGTCCAAATGCACATTCTACCACCATTCTGCACTTGCTCAGCCTGTAGTTGAACAGCTCCTGTCTACTGTCCAGGCTGCCTGTGTATGGCTTCATGAGCCATGGCATTAAAGGGTAGGCTGGGTCCCCAAGGATAACTATAGGCATTTCAACACCCCCAACAGTTATTTTCTGGTCTGGGAAGTAAATCCCTTGCTGCAGCCGTTTAAACAGATTAGTGTTCCTGAAGACGCGAGCGTCATGAACCCTTCCCGGCCATCCAACGTTGATGTTGGTGAAACGTCCCTTGTGATCCACCAGTGCTTGCAGCACCATTGAAAATTACCCCTTGCGGTTTATGTACTGGCTGCCATGGTGCTCCGGTGCCAAGATAGGGATATGGGTTCCATCTATTGCTCCACCACAGTTATGGAATCCCATTGCAGCAAAGCCATCCACTATGACCTGCACATTTCCCAGAGTCAGTACCTTTTGTAGCAGCAGCTCAGTGATTGCTTTGGCTACTTGCATCACAGCAGCCCCCACAGTAGAATTGCCCACTCCAAATTGATTCCCGACTGACCGGTAGCTGTCTGGCATTGCAAGCTTCCACAGGGCTATCGCCACTCGCTTCTCTACTGTGAGGGCTGCTTTCATCTTGGTATTCTGGCGCTTCAGGGCAGGGGAAAACAGGTCACAAAGTTCCATGAAAGTGCCCTTACGCATGCGAAAGTTTCGCAGCCACTGGGAATTGTCCCACACCTGCAACACTGTGGTCCCACCAGTCTATGCTTGTTTCCCGGGCCCAGAATTGGCGTTCCACAGCTATAACCTGCCCTATTAACAGCATGATCTCCAAAGCGCCGGGGCCCGCAGTTTGATAGAATTCCATGTCCATGTCCTCATCACTCTCGTCGCCGCGCTGCCGTAGCATACTCCTCGTCGCCTGGTTTTGCAGGTTCTGGTTCAGCATAAACTGCACAATAATGCACGAGGTGTTTACAATGTTCATGACTGCTGTCTTGAGCTGAGCGGACTCCATGCTTGCCGCGGTATGGCGTCTGCACTGTTCACAGGGCCGACTCCAGGCACCAAGCACCCAAGCTGGTGCTTGGGGCGGCACCTGGAGGGGGGCGGCGCGGCGGTCCGGCCGCCGGGGGGAGAGCCGAGCCCCAGCCGGGGCTCGCCGCCCTCTCGCCGCCCTGCCCCCGGCGCTCTGGCCGCCGGGGGGTGAGCCGAGCCCCAGCCAGGGCTCGCCGCCCTCCTCCTAGGGCTCCGGCCGCCCTCCCCCCCGGCGCCCTGCCCCCTGCCCCAGGGCGGCAAAATAGCCAGAGCCAGCCCTGACTGTTCACCCAGGAAAAAGGCGAGAAAAGGTTGTCTGCCGTTGCTTTCCCAGAGGGAGGGGGAGGATGTACCCAGAACCACCCGTGACAATGTTTTTTGCCCCATCAGGCATTGGGATCTCAACCCAGAATTCCAATGGGGGAGGAGACTGCGGGAACTATGGGATAGCTACCCACAGTGCAACGCTCCAGAAGTCGACGCTAGCCTCGGTACATGGACGCACACCACCGAATTAATGTGCTTAGTGTGGCTGCATACACTCGACTTTATACAATCAGTTGCCAAAAATCGAATTCTGTAAATTCAGATTAATCCCGTAGTGTAGACATACCCTTAGGTTCAGTTATAGGATGAAGGTACACATGTTCTATTTCTAAAAGGACACAATATCACTGACAGTACAACAAATAATAATAATAAAGAAACCCATAATTTTTAGCCCTGTCATTGAAAACATCAGAGATGGGTAAATGGACAAATGAGTATATAATTAGTAAATCTCTTGCTGAGACAGTATAACACTCTTGTCATTTTTGTTTTCCTTTCTGGGTAAATTAGACAAGACTCAGGTAGATTATCTTATAAGAAAATTTTATGCAGATCTCTTTCTACTTCCCCAGCCCTACCCTAAGCCTAAAAATGTTGCATTAAAGTGGACCTGTAAAGGGAAAAATAGCTACTTATTATTTATTTACAATTGTGTCCACTATATGCTAAATAAAGCTGTGTGAATAACCTATTTTTTGGTTCAGCACCAAATATATATAAAATAAAAAATTAAAATTAAAAAACAAATAATAAAAATTTAAGTTTTGGCTGACACAAAACAATATTTTTTTTCAGGAAGCCAGACAAAAAATTGCTTGAAGTTGAATGAAACATTTCAGTTTTTGTTTTCTTAAAACTTTAAAAAGAAAAATTGAAATAAAGGGCTAAATGAAAAGTTGTTTTGAATAGAAAAATTGAAACATTTAATTTTTACCTCTTCAGAGTTTTTTTAATAAAAAAAAATCAGTGAATTCCATATGAATTCAGTAAATACTTTGGCTAACTCAAATCCCCATTTTTTTTTTGCCCAGCTCCAAACATGCAGAAAGGAAGGTCCTTCCCCCAAGAAGCTTGTGGTAGGAGGACAGACAGGTATTAAGAGATTAAAGGAAGGGGGTAGAACTTTATATAATAGTTCAATTTACTCTTGCCATTTTGGTGATTGCAAAAGTGGATCAAGGAAGGAGATGAGTGCAAGGAGACAGCCAGCTAAATCAGATGGGACAACAACATAGGAACTGAAGTCACTAAGGATGAGGGTGGGATAGTAACAAGAGAGGAAAAAGGGGTGAGAGATATTAAACTTGGAGCAGAAGGGATTGAGGGTGGAGTCAGGGAGCAGTAGATAATGGGGAGAAAAATGTATAGGTTGATAATGTAATTCAAAAAGAGGAGAAGGGGCAGAGGACAAAGCAAGGGTGGAAACTGCAGGAGGAGGAGTCTTATACCCTCATTGTGGGGGGCTGATATACTCTTTATTTTTCGTTCTATTAATTTGCTTCTTTATGATACAGGAACTCCTCACTTAATGTTGTAGTTATGTTCCTGAAAAATGTGACTTTAAGCAAAACGATGTTAAGCGAATCCAATTTCCCCATAAGAATTAATGTAAATGAGGGGGTTAGGTTCCAGGAAAAAAAATGTCACCAGACAAAAGACTACATATATATATATATATATATATATATATATATATATATATATATATATACACACACACACACACACAATATAAGTTTTAAACAAACAATTTAATACTGGTACACAGTGATGATGATTGTGAAGCTTGGTTGAGGTGGAGATGGAGGAGTCAGAGGGTGGGATATTTCCCAGGGAATGCCTTACTGCTAAATGAACTAGCAATTGACTGAGCCCTGAAGGGTTAACTCTGAAAACACTCTACAAGGCAGCAGGAAAGGAGGTAGGGCAGACAGAGATACACATCCTGTGTGTGAGAGAGAAAATGCGCATTTCCTCTTTAAGTAGCTGACCCCAGGCTTAAGTACACTGCCTTGTTAATTAAATCAGCTTGCTGAGACCTGAGATGGCAGCGACTGTCTAGAAGCTCCCTCCCTCCCTCGTGTCCCCCCCCTGCTCTATGGAAGATGGGGTAAGTATGGTGTAGGAGCAGGGGGGAGGAGGAGACACCCTGACATTAGCCCCCCTTTCCCCCCCTCCCCCGTACAGCAAGCAGGAGTCTCTGGGAGCAGCTCCAAGGCAGAGAGCAGGAGCAGCACATGGCAGTGGGGGGAGGGACAGCTGCTGCACAGGGAACTTAGGGGAGTGGGAAGCTGATAGGGGGAGCTGATGGGGGCTGCTGGTCCACCCTGATTCCAACCACCCACCAGCTAGCTGCAACGGGCTGCTCTTCCTGCAAGCAGTGGACAAAACAGGCGGCTGCCAAACGACGTTAGAAGGGAGCATTGCAAAACTTTAAAGGAGCATGTTCCCTAATAGATGAGCAACTTAACATCGAAACAACGTTTTCTTAACCGGGACGACTTTAAGTGAGGAATTTCTGTATATAAAGGCATTGTGACAGGGCTTGTGAAAATGTGAGGGGCTTTTTTGTTTGTTTGTTTGTTTGTTTGTTTGTTTTAATTCTGCTCATTGTTTACATTAGAAATTTAGGATTCTGTGTCAGCTAGAGAACTGGTGAAACTAGGGCTTGTTCTTTCCTTACAATTTAGGCTGACATAGTTACATCAGTCAGGGGTATGAAAAAAATATATCCCTGACCAACATAGCTAGGCCAACATAACCCCCGTGTCAACGCAACTATGCCGAGGGAAGAATGCTTCTGTTGATGCAGCTGACTTTGTGTGGAGCGGTGGTGTTCCTAACACTGATAGAAAAGCCTCTTCCTTTGGCTTTGGACATCTGCATTGTTGGGTTATGTCATCATAGCTATGCTGGTGTAGTCTCCATAGGGCAACACAGTCTATAACATCACAGGAGGGTGAAAACTGAGCGACTGAGAGAGGAATTTTTAATCAGATTATTTGTATTTGATCGTTTTTGTTGACACCTATTTAAGTACAATATATACTTGGGAGAAGAGATGCCTTTGTTAAAGACTGAATACATCCCTTTTCCACAACAAACACTACCACCACATTTTGGAGACTCTCCCCATGGCCCAAGAAATCCTCCAGAAAATCAGGGAATATAAGATGTGAAATTCTTGATATTTCTAAGGCAAATGGAAAAAGGAAATTATTATCATTATTAATTTTAATTGTTTTTATTTATTTTAATTTTATTGTCAAGTATCAGAGGGTAGCCGTGTTAGTCTGTATCTACAAAAACAACAAGGAGTCTGGTGGCACCTTAAAGACTAACAGATTTATTTGGGCATAAGCTTTCGTGGGTAAAAACCTCACTTCTTCAGATGCATAGAGTGAAAGTTACATAATGCCTGCATCTGTAACTTTCACTCTATGCATCTGAAGAAGTGA
>NW_020694701.1:0-7707 GCF_002925995.2 Terrapene triunguis
GGGAGCGGCGGGGCTATGCCGTGGGTGAGCGGCCGGCGGCGGCGGCAGCAGCAGGGAGCCGGGCAGCCGGCGGCGGGGGGCGGCCAGCGGGGCCGGGAGAGCTCGGAGCTGCCGCTGCCCGCGGGCTGGGAGGAGGCGAGAGACTTCGACGGGCGCGTCTTCTACATCGACCACAACACCCGGCAGACCTCGTGGATCGACCCCCGGGACAGGTAAGGGGCCGGCGGGCACCCACGCCGCCTGCACAGGGGGCTGCCCTGGCAGCGCTGCGCCCCGGAGCCGGGGGAAGGGCCGCTAACTACGGCCGGGGCCGCCCCAGCCAGGGGGGCCCAAGGGGTGGGAGCCTGGCGAGCCCTTGGTTACATCTGGCTGATGCCCCCCTGTTCCCATCTCCTCCTGGGGGCGGGGTCTCCATTGCCCCATTGTGCTCCCTTCCTGGGGGCGGGCAGCAGCCCGGACTAGGGTGGATCGGCTGCCTCGCTTCCTTCGCCCCAGCAGCGGGGATTTGCTTTTGGACACTAGCGGGGCCGTGTTTCAAATCCAAACCCTGCCCGCTTGCCCTCACCCAACAGAGCGGTCGGGAGGTGTGTGCGCGCTGGCTGGGGCCGTCACGCCTTCGCCGGGCTGCTCGCTCTGCTGGAGCCAGGTTCAGCCCGCACGAACATAGAGACATTCCAAGTAGCAAAACTGTTGCAGCATTTCAGCTTGCACAAATGGGCTGAAGCCACCTGAAAGAGCAGCCGTTCTGCGGCCCTCGATTTTATTGATCTGGCGATGGGGGTGGCTTGTCTGTTCCATGGTGTAAGTTTACGAGCCAAGAAAATCCAGAAAGGACACTTACCGCAACATATTTAAAGGGTTTATTGGATTTTTGTAAGTCACGGGTTGCTCTAGTAATTTTTAACTCAGCTCCCAATATGAAGTCAAAGAAACTCTTCTTGCTCTCATGGAAACTTCTGCAAACTATTGTTTGTATTTCAATATAAGTATTTTAAAGTTTTCATAGTGGGGTGAAATATCGCTTTGCTATGAAGTGTGAAAGTGGAGATATTATTTGGTGCATTGTGGTGTAGTTTAGAAGTACAGAGTTGTCACTTGTTGAAATCTAATGCATTTCTTCTCAAGCTTTGACCTGCCATTTCCTTCTCAGAAGAACAGAAAAATATTTAGGCCTCCTCTGATTTAAATATTCTTAAAGGGGCCTTGTGTGGAATCTTTGCTTCTCTGCTCTAGAAACCCCAAATAACTCCCACACCCCTCAAACTGCACTATTTTAGATGTAGCTGTGTTTTTAAAAGAAATGGAGCATAAAGTCTCTTACAGTGGATAGACTGATTGAGCTGCATAGCTTTATTCTGATAGAGTACTCAGTCCCTGTAAACACTTGCACATGCTTAACTTTACTTGCATGAATAATCACACTGACTTCTGAAGTGGGCCAGCCAGCTCACTTAAGTTAGGTGTGTGTGTTTGCAGGATCAGGTCCCTAGTCATTTCTGTATAGTATTAAAGTATCTTTTTACTTTCAATTTGTAAATATTATTTGAGTGGTAAAAGCTTATTTTAGGAGACAAAGCAGTACTGTCTGTAGTTAGTGCCCAGGCATAGTTTTGTAAGTGGTGTATAACTAGAAGCTGGAGTGTGTTTTCATTTTTCAAATGCTACAGTAGAATCCACTATAACTTTGCAGCATGACCATGCTGATTTATTAGCCAGTTTGAACAAATTGGAAACACAGCTGCTTGAGACATAATGAAATAATATGATAGATTTACCTTATCAGAAGATAACATTTAGGGAGAAAATTGGTAAATTAGTGTTTTTTCTAATCAATTTGAGGAATATGTGGGCAACTACAAATTACTTTGGACTACATTCTTACAAAATGACTTCACATATTTTGGGCTTGGTGGCATGTCTCAATGAGTGAAAAAACATCAATTTTTAAAAATCAGTTTAAGTATTTTTTTATAAACTTGCATCAGCTAAATGAAGAATTTATTACAGTTTAAAGATTATGGAAGTATGTCACATTTATAGATGGTGTGGTCTGGTAAACACAATCTCACTTTGAAGAGTTGCTCTAAAAAATTCCATGTAGCGTTACTGAACACAAGTGTCAGTATTTTAGGTGTTGGTAAAATAAGGAAGTTTGCTGTATACTTTTCTACATTAAACAATTTTTTATAGTCAGTGAAAGTTAGAAAAGGACAGTTTGAACTTCATCCAGAACTACCTTGCCAGAAATGTGCATGGAATGTTAAGCAGGCCACAGAAACATTTAAATGGAGTCTGGTTTAAAGACTAATAATAATTTGTTCAATTACTGTTTTCTTGCACAATGGTACATTGCTGGTTTTGTAGGTAAATATTTATACTGTTTATACAGTTAACTGTTTTATTTGAAAACAAAATTTTGGCTTTTCCCATATTCTATTGACTGTGTATATGTGTATGCTTTGTGTTCATGTACTGCAGTTTTGTGTATTCAGTTGACATATAATTTTCTGCATTGATTGTATACTCTAATGATGCTGTTGATTTATTTTGAATATGAAGTGGTATTCTAGCCATCTTGGTCCCAGGATATTAGAGAGACAAGATGGGTGAGGTTTAATGGCCCAATTTTTGGTTTTGAATATGCTACCTTCGGGGTGTCTGAAGGCAAGTATATTTGTCTCAGTAGTCAGTCTATCTCTTTGCTTTCCCCTGAAATGTAATGGAAGGAGGAATCCTTTCCATATGGTTCTTTGGAATATATGGAGCAAATATATAGAGTGCAGAGGAAAGAATTAAACAAGTCTGAGCATAACACCATTGAATTCATGACTGAATTTACTTCAGTATGCTTAAAATTATATGCCTTAATTTGTTAAAATAATCAGTAATTTGGAATGTTGTCTGTGTATAGCTTTGTCCAAATACTAATTTAGATTAATGCTTAATCTTCCCTTGGCTCACCAAGAATGCATGAATATGTGGTACAGTTTGTTCAGTGGAGATTGACACATTTAACTTGAAGCAGATACAAAAAGTGATTTATATCAGGCCAGTGCCATCAACTTCTGCAGAATTTAAGCCATCATTCTAGCCCTGTGGTTGCAAAGATAACCTTTCAAATGCAAACTCAGGATAAACTGCTGCTAGGTTATCTTACAGACAGACATCTTGAGAGTATGCTGCTGAGTAGATGTTTCTTTGGAAATGCTATAGAGCGAAAACTGACCAGGCTTGTCAGTTTTCATTGCTGCTATTCAAAGTCTTCTGGGTGGCAGTGGAACAAATAAGAACTCAGTTTTGCAGATGCTTGGGAAAGCCCTAAGCAGCTAGGAGACATATGTACTGTAAAAAGCAACAGAGGGTCCTGTGGCACCTTTAAGACTAACAGAAGTACTGTAGCTATTCATTTTTTGGAGAAAAGGATTTAACACCAGACTGAGGGAGGGATAGGGTAGTAGTAGTACACCTTCCCCCAGCCCATCAACCAGGAGACTGGGGGAGGAGTAAAGTAGCAGAAATTACTCCCCATTCCTGAAGCAGCCAAAAGGGGGTGGGTTTTTTGGGGGGAGGGGGAGGAGGAGGACACATCCAGCATGTTTTTACTATCTACCAGACAAAAGGTATTGGGAAAAATTTGAAGCTTGGCCCACAGGCATCTCAAATTATCAGCCATCTACTAACTAGAGAAAAAAAAATTGCTGATAGAGTTTGCAGATTGGTGGAATGGTAAATTATGATCATTGGTCACTGATCCAGAGCAATCTGAATCAGTTGGTAAGCTTGCTGCAATCAAACAATATGCTCTAATACAGTTCAAGGTAGAGGTACAGTGGAACCCCGCTATAACGCGATAATTGGGGTCCAAAAAATTCAATCGCGTTAAATGCGGGGTCGCGTTATAGCGGGGTTTCAACTTACTGTACAACGATTAAGGAAGTTTTGTCCAAGGCAGGAGGAGCAGGACTCCCTGTGCTGCAGACATGCCCCGGGCAGTAGAGTGCATGCCCTGGCTAGTGGGAGGGAGGGAGCGGGGGGAGAGAGAGAAGGGGGGCGGCCAGGGCTTCCTTCAGCCGGGGCCACGGCCGCCCAGAGGATTCAGGGGGTCTGAGGCAAAACGGGGGAGCTGCGGCGCTTGTACTCACCAGGCGGCGGTCCTGGTCTTCGGCGGCGGTGGGCTCTTCAGTCACTCCGTGTCTTCGACACCACTGAAGGGCCCCCCGCCGCCGAAGACCCGGACCGCCGCCGGGCCCGGGCTCACGGAGCCCCGGCTGCCGAAGACACGGACCGCTGCCGGGCCAGGGCTCGCAGGGCCCCTGCCGCCGAAGACCCGGACCATCGCCGGGCCCGGGCTCGCAGGGCCCCTACGGGGCCTGGGGCAAATTGCCCCACTTGCCCCCCCTCTGGGCGGCCCTGGCTGGGGCGCTCGCCACTCGGCCCCCCCCCCCCGCCGCGCCGCCTGCTGGGAGGGCTCTGCGCCACTCCTGCCTGCAAGTTATTTGAAAGTTGTCTGTCGGCGGGGAGGGAAGGACGCGGGCTGCGGGCTGGAGCCGGCCCTGCCGGGGACAGAGGTGAGACCCCCAGGGGCGCGCCGGGGCTGCAGGAAGAGTCACTCCTGCTGCAGCCGCCAGGGCATGGATCCCAAATGCCTCGCGCCCGCCAGACTCGCCCCGCGTTATAACCGAATTCGCGTTATCGCGGGTGCATTATTGCGGGGTTCCACTGTATAAAGAATGCAGGCCATACCTACAGGCAGGTCCTGGAAAGTATTGACTCTGAACAGGTTTTAGAGTAGGGGTTCTCAAACTTCATTGCACCCTGACCCCTTTCTGACAACTACATGACCCCAGGGGAGAGGGGGCCGGAGCCTGGGCCCCAGCAAGTCTAATGCTGGCCCTGGCGACCCCATTAAAATGGGGTTATGACCCACTTTGGGGTCCTGACCCACAGTTTCAGAACTGCTACTTTAGAGGATGTCGAAGATAACTAAATTGAACAAGATTTCCAGTGAGATGCTCTGGAAAAGGTTTAACATATACCATGGGTGTATAAATGGGGATATTGGAACAGAGAGGTAATATTTTCTTCATATATGGCATTAGAGAGACCATTGCTGGAATATTGTGCCAGTTCCTTAAAAAGGATGTTGAAAAATTGGAGAGGGTTCAAAAAGAGCTAAAAGACTGATTTGAAATTTGGGAAAATATGCCTTCCAATGACAGACATAAAGAGTTCAATGTATTTAGTTTATTGAAGGGAAAGTTAAGAGGTTACTGACTGACAGACAATGACCTACATAGGGAGAAGTTACCTGAGAATTCAGGGCTCTTTAAATTAGCAAAGTCATTACAAGAAATTATGGAAGCTGAAGCTAGAAATAGTTAAAAGTGCAAAGAAGATACAGTTATAATGAGGGAAATTAACAGTTGGAATAATTTATCAAGTGGCAGGCCTTGAAGTCTCTAAATCAAGTTTGGATGCCTTTCTATAGGATATGCTATAGTTCAGGGTTTCTCAATCTTTTCTTAATCGACTTTAGGATATATATTTTTTAACTTGGAGGCTTCCCCACCCCACAAGTCATGACAGCGTGCAGAGGTGCCATTTGAGATTTCCATTTAGCCTCCTGGAGTTTTTGAAGATTAAAATATAAAAATCAGTCTATGTGTTATGATTACTTTCTATACCTCCCAGCCAGGGGGTTCTCTATTCCACACTCTTCCCCCACACTGCTTACCTAGGTTGGCACTCCCTGCCGTAGGTGTGATGGGACCCCTCCTCCCACCCAGAGATGCAGTGACCGACAGCACTGCAGGACAATCACAGCTCGCGTGTGTGTGTGTGCGCTCTATAAAGCAACCCTGGGATCCACTTGGATCATCCTGCAGTTGGTTTTTCATGCTCAGGTTGACTGACAGTTTTCCCCAGATTTCTCCCCCCCCCCCCCCCTTCCTCTGAATGCAGGAGTTATTGATTGACTTTTTATGGCCTGTGTTATGCAGGTGGTCAGGCTAGATAATCACAACTGTCCCATCTAGCTTTTAAAATATATTAATCTATTCTTTACATGGCTGGAGATGTATAGGTGCAAGTATTTTTTACTCTAGCTAGTTGGCCTGGACCCTGATTCTCCAAACACACACAATCTTAACTCTGCGTGGACTCCTCCTGACGGTCGAAATGACAGACTGGACCTCTACATAGAGTGCTTCCGCAGACGTGCACTGGCTGAAATTGTGGACAAACAACATCACTTGTCCCATAACCTCAGCCGTACAGAACGCAATGCCATCCACAGCCTCAGAAACAACTCTGACATTATCATCAAAGGGGCTGACAAAGGAGGTGCTGTAGTCATAATGAACAGGTCGGATTATGAACAGGAGGCTGCCAGGCAACTCTCCAAGATCACATTCTACAGGCCACTATCCTCTGATCCCACTGAGGAATACCAAAAGAAATTACACTATCTGCTCAAGAAATTCCCAGCTACAGTATGGGAACAAATCTACATGGACACACCCCCAGAACCCCGACCAGAGGTATTCTATCTGCTACCCAAGATCCATAAACCCGGAAACCCTGGACGCCCCATCATCTCAGGCATTGGCACTCTTACAGCAGGATTATCTGGCTATTTGGACTCTCTCCTCAGACCCTACGCTACCAGCACTCCCAGCTATCTTCGAGACACCACCGACTTCCTGAGGAAACTACAATGCATTGGTGTTCTTCCTGAAAACACTATCCTGGCCACCATGGATGTAGAAGCACTTTACACCAATATTCCACGTGAGGATGGACTGCAAGCTGTCAGGAACAGTATCCCTGATGAGGCCACAGCACGCTTGGTGGCTGAGCTTTGTGACTTTGTCCTCACCCACAACCACTTCAGATTTGGGGACAACTTATACCTTCAAGTCAGTGGCACTGCTATGGGTACCCGCATGGCCCCACAGTATGCCAACATTTTTATGGCTGCCTTAGAACAACGCTTCCTCAGCTCTCGTCCCCTAGTGCCCCTCCTCTACTTGCGCTACATTGATGACATCTTCATCATATGGACCCACGGAAAGGAGGCCCTTGAAGAATTCCACCTGGGCTTCAACAGTTTCCACCCCACCATCAACCTCAGCCTGGACCAGTACACACAAGAGATCCACTTCCTGGACACCACAGTGTAAATAAGTGATGGTCACATAAACACCACCCTATACTGGAAACCTACTGACCGCTATACGTACCTACATGCCTCCAGCTTCCATCCAAGACACATCACACGATCCATTGTCTACAGCCAAGCCCTAAGATACAACCGAATTTGCTCCAACCCCTCAGACAGAGACAAACACCTACAAGATCTTTATCAAGCATTCGTAAAACTACAATACCCACCTGGGGAAGTGAGGAAACAGATTGACAGAGCAAGACGGGTACCCAGAAATCACCTACTACAGGACAGGCCCAACAAGGAAAATAACAGAACACCACTGGCCATCACATACAGCCCCCAGCTAAAACCTCTCCAGGGCATTATCCACGATCTACAACCTATCCTGGAAAATTATCCCTCACTCTCACAGACCTTGGGAGGCAGGCCAGTCCTCGCTTACAGACAACCCCCCAACCTGAAGCAAATACTCACCAGCAACTACACACCACACCACAGAAACACCAACCCAGGAACCAATCCCTGTAGCAAACCTCATT
>NW_020694702.1:0-4267 GCF_002925995.2 Terrapene triunguis
GTGGTTAGAGCAGGGGGGCTGGGAGCCAGGACTCCTGGGTTCTCTCCCTGGCTCTGGGAGGGGAGTGGGGGCTGGTGGTTAGAGCAGGGGGGGCTGGGAGCCAGGACGCCTGGGTTCTCTTCCCGGCTCTGGGAGGGGCGTGGGGGCTGGTGGGTTAGAGCAGGGGGGGCTGAGAGCCAGGACTCCTGGGTTCTCTGCCAAGCGGCTGGGCTGGGCAGCGCTCAGCCATCCCCCATTAGCCGGGGGCTGCAGGGGACCCGTGATTCCTGGTGACGTTTGTGTCAAATTGTCAGTGACACAAAATGAGATAAATGGAGGAGAGAGAAAAAGGCAGCTCCGGGGGGTGTGTGGGGTCAGAAAGACCCCACAGGGAGTGGGGAGGGGAAATCCTCTGGGCCCACCCCCCACCTAGAGGGAGGTGGGATGCAGCAGGGCTGGGCAGTGGGACCCTCCTCTCGGCAGGAGGGTGAAGGTGTGAGGGAGGCAAAGGGGGGGAGTGAATTTGTCTCTGGGTGATTTGATTTATTTTTGCTTCTGGAGCTGTTAGTCCGAGTGTCTGTGTGAATCCAGCCCCCATCCGCCCCATGGCCCACCCAGAGCCACCCAGCCCCCATCTGCCCCATAGCACCCACAGCCCCATCCAGAGCCCCCCAGCCCCCATCTGCCCCATAGCACCCACAACCCCATCTGCCCCATGGCCCACCCAGAGTCTCCCAGCACCCATCTGCCCCACGGCCCCCCACCCAGAGCCCCCCAGCCCCCATCCGCCCCATAGCACCCACAGCCCCATCTGCCCCATGGCCCACCCAGAGCCCCTGAGCCCCCATCCACCCCATAGCACCCACAGCCCCATAGCTCCATCCCCTCAACCATCCTCCCCAACCCCATAACAGCCCCCATCCAGCGCTTTCACGCCCTCCCCCCGTGCATGGACCCTTCATTATCTATCCATCTCTCTAGCCCCACGCCCCCCCACCTCCCCCCCGGGCTCCCCCATGCATGAAAACAGCCCTGATTTAATTTAGTCGCTACGAAAATCGATTCTGCCATTCGATACAAAATAAGAATCAGGCAGATTAAGGGTCGGAAATTAACTCTGAAAATATTTTTGATGGAGTGCGGCGCAGTCCCGCCGCCAAATGGGCTGCAAAGTGGAACAAATGACGGGCGGCCACTGCCGGCGACAGGCCCTCTCCATCTTCCGATTAGCCGCTAATGGGAAAGGTCCCGCTCCCCAGCCTGGGCCCAGGCATTAATCACAACCCCGGCTTTATGAAGATTTATTTCCCGCTGCCTCCAGCCCGCGCGGAAGATGAAGTCATAACGCTCTGGGGGCTGGGGGGAGCGGGGGGGGGCTTTAAAAACAAGAGAGAAAAATAGAGGGATGTGGCTCGAGGGGCTTCAGCAGGGCTGGGCTAGCAGGGGCTGCGGGTCGGGAGTGAGGGGCACCGGCAGGGCTGGGCTGGCAAGGGGCTGCGGGTCGGGAGTGAGGGGCACTGGCAGGGCTGGGCTAGCAGGGGCTGCAGGTCGGGAGTGAGGGGCACCGGCAGGGCTGGGGGGGGCCAGGGCTGGGCTAGCAGGGGCTGCGGGTCGAGAGTGAGGGGCACCGGTATTGGTCCCCAATAGATGACTGCTTTTTATGAAGTGAGGGTGGGATTTTTTTCTTGGAGGGGCTGGGGGGAGACATGGGGCAGGGGGCTGAGTGACACAAAGGGGGGAAATGGGGAGGCCGAGCTGAGGTGGAAAGTTCAGGGTTGAGATCGGCCCGGCCCGGCCCAGCCGCTTCCCGTCTCTGCCACTAATTGACTGGACTGTTGGCAGAGACACCCCGAGCCGGGAGAGAACCCAGGAGTCCTGGCTCCCAGCCCCCCCTGTGCTAACCACCAGCCCCCACTCCCCTCCCAGAGCCGGGGAGAGAACCCAGGAGTCCTGGCTCCCAGCACCCCCCCGCTCTAACCACTAGACCCCACTCCCCAAGCCAGGAGAGAACCCAGGAGTCCTGGCCCCAGCCCAGCCCCCGTGTGACGCACTCCTGCTCTCCCCTGGCAGAGCGATGGCCCTTTGGTGGCTGGTCCCAGATCGGTTTCCCATCCATCGCTTGGTGCCCGTGGGGCCCGGCTGACGGATGGGAGTTTAAGTCGCCCCCATTAATGTACCTGGTGGGGGGGGGGGCGCTGGGGCCTCTGTTCTAATCCCCCCCCACCCCCCGCCCGCCCATTCATCTCAGCCTGGCAGCGGCTCTTTGTTGCATTAGTCTTGCTGGTGGCCTGGCCTGTCACTGGGGCTGAGGAGGCGGGGGGGGGGAGTTAACCCCTTGTGCTCCCTAGTGCTGGAGACACCCCACAGACACTAGTTCAGGAACCCCTCCCCTGCCCCCTAGGAGTGGCTCAAGGTCAGAAGAGATGGGAATTGTAGTGGGTCAGATGAGAACCCAGGAGTCCTGGCTCCCAGCCCCCCCCCCCAGGCCCCAAAGCCCATAGACCCGGCACACAGCAGCCCCCCAGACCAAAGCCTGCCCCCCTCCCCGCATAACCTGCTACCCCTGCCCCCGTGCTGCCCACCCACAAAGTCCCAGTCACGACCCTCTGGGCCCCCCAGGCCTCCCTCCCAGAGGTCCCAGCTGCCCCCCCCCATCTGCCCCACAACTCACCAGCGTCATTCAGCCACTTCTCCAGCAGCGGCTTGAGCTTGCACATGTTCTTGAAGCTGAGGTTCAGGGCCTCGAAGCGGGAGATGGTCGTCTGGCTGAAGTCGTTGCCGTAGAGTTTCCCCATGGCCAGCCCTACGTCGCCCTGGGGGGGGGGGTCGCAGTCAGCAGCAGGGCAAGAGAGAACCCAGGAGTCTCATAGACTCATAGACTTTAAGGTCAGAAGGGACCATTATGATCATCTAGTCTGACCTCCCGCATGATGCAGGCCACAAAAGCTGACCCACCCACTCCTGGAATAATTCTCTCCCTTGACTCAGCTGTTGAAGTCCCCAGATCATGATTTAAAGACTTCAAGTCGCAGAGAATCCTCCAGCCAGCGACCCCTGCCCCATGCTGCGGAGGAAGGCGGAAAACCTCCAGGGCCTCTGCCAATCTGCCCTGGAGGAAAATTCCTTCCCGACCCCAAATATGGCGATCAGCCGAACCCCGAGCATGCGGGCAAGATTCTCCAGCCGGACCCCCCGGAAAAAGTTCTGTGTAGTAACTTTTAATATCCCATCATTGACCATTGTTACTAATTACCAGCGATGGCGCGTTATTGACCTATTGACTAAAATCACGTTATCTCATCAAACCATCCCCTCCATAAACTTATCAAGCTTAGTCTTGAAGCCAGAGAGGTCTTTCGCCCCCACCGTTTCCCTCGGAAGGCTGTTCCAGAACTTCACCCCTCTGACGGTTAGAAACCTTCGTCTAATTTCAAGCCTAAACTTCCCCACGGCCAGTTTATATCCATTCGTTCTCGTGTCCACATTAGTACTGAGCTGAAATAATTCCTCTCCCTCCCTGGTATTTATCCCTCTGATATATTTAAAGAGAGCAATCATATCCCCCCTCAGCCTGCTTTTGGTTAAGGTAAACAAACCGAGCTCCTCGAGTCTCCTTTCATAGGAAAGGTTTTCCATTCCTCGGATCATCCTAGTTGCCCTTCTCTGTACCCGTTCCAGTTTGAGTTCATCCTTTTTAAACATGGGAGACCAGAACTGCACACAATATTCCAGATGAGGTCCTGGCACCCAGCCCTCCCACTCTAACCACTAGGCCCCACTGCCCTCCCAGAGCCAGGAGAGGACCCAGGAGTCCAGCTCCCAGCCCCTCTGTTCTAACCACTAGGCCCCACTGCCCTCCCAGAGCAGGGAGAGAACCCAGGAGTCCTGGCTCCCAGCCTCCTCCCCGCGCTGGATTGAAATGGACCAGTCACAGGGTGAAGCCGGCTGGGTCACTGAGCAATGAGGCCACGGGCTGACCCGTGGGCGGGGGGAATTCAGGCTCCCAGCTCATCTGCCACTGGGGGGTGCTGGGGAGGGGAGATTCGAACTGGACCCCATCCCCCACGGGCGGAGAGCGCAGGCCAGGCTGCTCCACAACCGCGCTGGCCCCGGTCCAGGAGCTTGGGGACCGCTAGAGGGGGCCCCCGGCCAAGTGTCCCTGGAAGCAACGCGTGGCGGAGTCCAGGACCCGCGATTCTCCCACGTTCCTCAACATCCCGAGGGCCAGAGTCCAGGGACCCCTCGCCCGGCGCTAGGACGCGGCTGGCTCTGGGGTGGGGCGGGGGCC
>NW_020694703.1:0-4824 GCF_002925995.2 Terrapene triunguis
CCCCCTCTGGCTCAGCCCCAGGTTGGTGCAGCAGGGCCGTGTGGCACACGGATGGGGGCCAAGGCACATTCCCCCCCGGGCACCCTGAAGAGGCCCCGAGACCCGCGGGGGAGGGGGGTGCCCTGGCCTGCAGGACCTGCCCGGCTGCCCCCACATACCTGCAAGGGGGAGTCCGCGGTGCAGCTGCTCCGAAGCAGAGCCCAGGGCCCCGTCGGCAGTGCCGGGTGGGCAGGGGTCTCGTCCCCGTTGGAGCCACGCTCTGCCAGGGGGCGACGCGCCCGGAACACGGCCGAGTCTGCGGGGAGAACGTGCCGGGGTCAGGCTGAGCCCCCAATGCCCTGCTGGGAGGGGGCAGGCCCAGCCCACCCCCATCCCCGCGCCGGGCTCTGGGCTGCCCACAAGGGGCCGGGGCCCAGGGGCTGGCACCCTCGCCCGGCGCCGGGCCCTGCCTGCCCGCGGGCGCCCGACGTCCTGCCCCGGTACCTGGCTCCGCGGCCCCGGCTCCCCCCAGCAGCCGCAGCAGGAGGCGCTCCTGGCTCCGCCGCACGTCCTTGGACGCCTGCTCCAGGTGCCAGCGCTGCCAGCCCACGGCCTGGCCCAGCACCCGCAGCGCCAGCCAGTGCCAGAGAACGAGCCCCCAGGGCCGCCGCCGGGCCCCCCAGCATCCCGCGCCCCCCGGGCGGCAGCGCCAGGCCCAGAGCAGCAGGGCCAGCGCCACGGCCAGCCCGGCGAGCAGCATCGCGGCACTGTGGGGAGGGGGATTGTCAGCACAGAGAGAGACATGGACCCCCAGTGCCCCCCACAACCCCACCCGGGCCCCCAGTGCCCCCCACAACCTCACCTAGCCCCCCCGCCCCACTGGGAGCCGCGTCTCCTACCAGCCCCCCCGGATATCCCGCCTCCTGCTGAACTGACGGAGAATTAAAGGGACGGGAGCAGCCTCCGCTCTTAAAGGGCCAGATGCCGATTGACCCCCCCCTCCCCCCCGGGCTCTGCCCCCCCCATGGGGCTGTGGTGTCCCTGGGAGCCCAAGCTGCACCTAACTAGGGGGGTCCTGTTGTCTGTGCCTGCAAGACCTGTCTTGGGCCGGGTTCCTGTCGTCTAAATAAACCTTCTGCTTTACTGGCTGGCTGAGAGTCCCAGTGAATCGCAGGAAGGGGGGTGCAGGGCCTGGTCTCCCCCAAACTCCCTGACACCCCCCCGGAACAGGGGTCCCCCCCTGCGGCCCCCGGGGCAGGGGGCACCCAGGGCTGGGCTGGCAGGGCCGGGGGCCGGGAGTGGGGGGGCACCGGCAGAGCTGGGGGGGCAGGGCCGGGAGTGGGGGCACCAGCAGGGCTGGGGGGGGCAGGGCCAGGGGTTGGGAGTGGGGGGCACCAGTAGAGCTGGGGGGGCAGGGCCAGGAGTGGGGGGGCACCGGCAGCGCTAATCGCAGCATCCTGGGGCCAAGGGGTCTGGGCACCACCCCCGGGGCTCTGGGCGAGGGGAGGCAGGAATCACCAAACCTTCCCCCTGGAACCGGCCTTTCTGCCCCAATGAGCGACTCGCCGCCCCCCCGGCCCAACGTCCCAAACAGCGAACCAGAGACCCACAGCAGAGCTTTCCCCTCCGCACGGGAGCAGAGCCGGGGCCCCAGGATCCCACCAGGGATTTGGTTGCTGCTATCCATTTTAAAGGGCGGGGGCCCAGACACCATGGTGACGGGCAGTAGGCTACGGCTCTGGACAGAAGCCCAACCCCAGCTGCCAGCCCCTTGTCTCTGCTCCTCCCCTGCCTCCATGACACCCCCAACGTCTCCAAGGCCCCTTGCCCGGGCAGCAGCTGCCGTCCCCAGCACAGCAACGCAGGCACTGCCCAGGGCTCCCAGCCCTCAGCTCCTGGCTCCAACTTGAGGCCAAGCCCAGCTAGTTCAGTGGAAGGTGCAAGAAAATCTGCCCCCCAAAGGAGTTTCTTCCTGCCCCTGCCAGCGGGAGGGTGGCTGGCATCCCTGCCGCCCGATCAGAGCCGTGCCGTAAAGATCCAGTTCTCTTCCTGCAGCCTGCTCTTGTGGCAGGGAGTTCCCCAGGCTATCGGGCACTGTGTTTGGAGGCTAAGAAATAGCACCGAAGGAGTTCCCGTCCCCGTCAGATGGCGTGGGGCATACAGGGCCAGACACTGCGGGGCAGGGGGGGCAGGGCAGATGGGGGCCTGGGGGGAGCGGTCAGGGCAGATGGGGCCTGTATTGTAAACACAAAAAAATACAATTTTGCAGCCCCCGGAAGAGTCGACAATACTTTATTAGTGCCTATGCAAGTCAGGAGCAGACTGCAACACTCAAAATAGGCAGTTGAAATAATTCAGTTTCCACATACAAGGTTTTCTGGTGTTTTTTTGTTTGTTTTTTTAAATAAAATTATCAAAAAGTTTCACCATGGCTGTTTTTAAAATTATATCTATTTTTTTCCTTTCTGCAAAAGTTGTGATCTAACCTCGCCCCAAAGCTTTTCCTGCTTCTCTTTGAAATTCGCTTGTAATTCCGAAAGACGAGAACTCATCCCCGCCTGGTCGGGGCTTTGGAAAGAGAACTTTTCTTTTTAAAAAAAGAATGGAATTTTTTTGTTCTGAGGACGATCTCAGCACTATCTGCAGGGCCAGGGGCTCGCCCCCAGCCTCGCCCTGCGGACGTGCAGCCTGGCAAAGCAGGTGGTTGTGGAGTTACTCACATGAAAGGCCACGTGCAGGACTTGCAGCTGAGCCAAGCACACACTCACACGCCAGCTGCCCCCGCTGACTGCAGCACTGAAACAGGTTAGGGACAGACCATTCGGACAACGCTCCCCAGCCTCCTCCTCCCATGCCCTGCCTGCGTCCAGGGCTCTGGGATTTCAGCGACTAATGCAATGCCTGGGGGCAGCCACGCTTTGCACCGGGGCAGCTTGTCCCAGGTTCAAACCACGACAGACAGCACTGGTGCAAATGGTGTCCGTGCTGGGACCCACCCGGCCCTAGCGCTGCTTCGCCAGTGGCTCACGCTGCCACGGCCCAGAACGCACTGTGGAGCGTCCTTTGCAAAGCTGGAAGGAGCAGCGTGACGAGCACGGTGCCTCTGGGTCATGGGGCTCTGGGCACAGACGTGGATCAGGGTTGACCCAGCGGCACGGCTCCCCTCATGCAGCGAAGGGCACTCCGAACACAGGGAAGCGGCAGAGGGGCGAGGGCCTGGCTGCAGCCCCTACAAGCCCGTAGCCAGGTTCGGGGCCAGCCCAGCCAGTCGATCGTCTGGGGGCTGCTGCAAGTCCTTTAGAAAGCGGGGGCAGCCCCGTCCTCCCGCCTGGCTGCCCCCACGGAGTCTGACCACTGAACCCAGCTGGCAAATGCAGCGTTTTCCCCAGAGCAGCTCCTCCGCAGGACGTCCGCACAGGGTGCGGCTCAGCCCTGGGCTCAAACACCTGCTGCCCTGCCCACCGACAGCCCCAGCACCAGGGGCTCTGTCTGACCCTTCCCCAGGACGCCAGCGGGCTGCTGAGCCCAGGGCTGGTGCTCCCACAGAGACACGCGGAATCCAGAGCTTTGTGTTAAAAAAATATTCTGTGCTTTATTTACTCAGCCGTAGAAAAATAATGTCGATGCGGAGGGAGGGCGGGACCCCGAGGGGGGGGACCAGCAGCCTCTCACCCCCAGCCTGAGCCGCGCCTTGCCCTGACCCCAGCCGGGAGCCCCGTTCCTCCTGCACACACAGCAGTCGTGTCCATCTGCAACCCCCTCCTTCCTCTCAGGGTTTGTTAAACACCCCCCAGCTCTAGGCCGGGGGGAAGGGCAGCGTCCCACCAGCTGAGCGGACACGGGGCAGGCAGGAACCGGGAGGAGAAAAGGGCCCCAGTGGGACGCCTTCCCAGCAAGCCACTCCCAAGGCGCAGATGCTGCTGCCCGGGCTGAGAAGAAAGAGTCTTTGCCCCCAGGTCTCTGCACACACAAACAGGACCCAACGCACACGCACATGCCCCCCGGGACGGGGGAGCTGGTAACAAAAAGAAAGAATTTGAACACGAAAGTCCTAGATGTGACAATTACTGCAAACAAACTCCCAGGCCCGCCCCCCACGCTGAGAGGCCCCTGGGCCCAAGGGTAGGGATCCGAGTCCAGTGGGCGCTGGGAACGCACGGGGCTCCAGGGATCTGCTGCACGGGGAGGAGCAGCGCTGCAGAAGCGGGAAGCTGAAGGCAGGCCTCAAAGTAACAGACAGGGAAACCATACGACAAGCCCACTGCCTTTAGTACACGGGGATAAACACCAAAGAGCCAAGCGCAGCCATGGACACTGCAGCTGGCGCAGAGCAAAGCCCCCGGATGAGCACCCCCCACACATGGGCCCATGCACAGAGACACGAACACAGGGCTGCTCTCCACGGGGCACGCTCCCCGGATCGGCTCCCAGGGACACGGCTGCCGGGCCGGGCCGTACCATGGCACAGGGTCACGACTGGCTGTGGGGGATCCACTGAGTGTCCATGGGCCGCCGCAGAAGCTCCTCCACGTGTCGCGCGACGTCCATCGTGTCGTCCAGGTCGAACTCGCCCTCGGGATCCAGCACAGAGTCGGGGCTGAGAGAGAGAGACAGGGCGAGCCTGGGGGAGGCATCCCAGAATAGCCACGCCGGGGGGCCGGGAGCAGCGTGCTCCAGCTAAACGCCCCCCCCAGCACGGGGAGCCCCACGGCCCCAGAACGCGGCTCAGGGCCGGGGAAGGAGCAGCACCTACTTCTGTGGGTAGACGTTGTAATGCGGCTGGGAGCACACGGCCGGCGACGGCGCCTGATCCATGTAGGTGACCGTTCCGGCGGCGGGATCCCC
>NW_020694703.1:4834-5872 GCF_002925995.2 Terrapene triunguis
CTGGCGCGGCTCACCCTGTTGAACTGGGACCAGGAGACGGCCATGGCGCTGTACTCCTCCAGCTGGGCACTGCTACTGTTGAAGAGCTTCTGCGCCAGGAAGAGCAAATTCTCCTTCGTCAGCCCCCGGCTGCTCTGCACCTCGGCCTTGAACTTCATGTTGAGCGCCTCGCACAGCTGGGGCCACAGCACCTTCTCGGGCACGGCGAACGGGACCCGGCCCTGCGGGAGGGGGCGGCGCCCGGCTCAGGGGACCCAGCGGGGAGGGCTCCAGCCCCAGGAGCAGGGAGCATCGCCCCCCTCCCCCAGTGTCTCCTTCCCCTGGCCCTCACCCCCCAGCGCCGCCCTCCAGTGTCCCCCTCCACCTCAACCTCCCACCTCCTCCACCCCCTCCCCCAGCATCCCTCTCCCCCTGGCCCTCACCCCCAGCGCCCCCTCCAGCATCCCTCTCTGCCTCCCCTAGCACCCCCCTCCCCCTGGCCCTCACCCCCCAGCGCCCCTCTCCCTCCCCCTGCACCCCCCACTCTCAGAGCTCCCCCCCTCCTCCTCCCCAGAACTCCTGTCCCCTTCCCCCAGCGCTCCTGGCGCAGAGGCCGGATGGGGGCAGGAATGGGAGACCGCCCAGGCGAGAACATAGAGGACTGCAGGAGGGACCAGGTGAGGGGGGCCCAGATCAAGGGACCTGCTGATGTGGGGGGCCCAAGGGCACTGCAGATCTGGGCCCCAAGTGAAGGGGGGCAGGCCCCCTGGGCGTGGGAATCTGCCCCCTGGCGGCGCTGGCTGCTCACCGGCTCGGCGAAGGCGTTATCCCAGAGCACGGTGGCCGTGGCGTTGTTGTCCTGGCTCCCGTGCACGATCACCACCACGGGCAGGGACAGCGTCTGTGGGAACCGGCCAGGCCGGGCTGAGTGTGGGGCGGGGGTGGGGCTGGACCCAGCTCTGGGTCCTGCCCTTCCCCCACTGCCACTGGGCGAGTCTCAAGCAGACCAAGCCCCCCCTGTGCTCCTCGCCCCCATGCCCACCCCACGGACCCCGCGCC
>NW_020694704.1:0-9000 GCF_002925995.2 Terrapene triunguis
GGGCACACAGGGGACCTCTGGTGAGTGTACCTTTGTAAATATTACACATGGTTTAAAAGCAAGCGTGTTTAGTGATTAATTTGCCCTGGCAATCGCGGCCAGTACAGCTACTGGAAAAGTCTGTTAACGTGTATGGGGATGGAGCGGAAATCCTCCAGGGACATCTCCAGAAAACTCTCCTTCATGTACTCCCAAAGCCTTTGCAAAAGGTTTCTGGGGAGGGCTGCCTTATCCCGTCCGCCATGGTAGGACACTTTACCATGCCAGGCCAGTAGCACGTAGTCTGGAATCATTGCATAACAAAGCATGGCAGCGTATGGTCCCGGTGTTTGCTGGCATGCTGTGTACATC
Organism: Terrapene triunguis; assembly: GCF_002925995.2. Lineage (NCBI taxonomy): Eukaryota > Metazoa > Chordata > Testudines > Emydidae > Terrapene > Terrapene triunguis. The sequence goes on from NW_020694704.1 coordinate 352, forward strand.
CATTCCTTATCGCTCTTTGTTATCCTCAGGAGAGTGATATCATTCATGGTCACCTGGTTGAAATGGGGCGATTTTATTAAGGGGACATTCAGAGGTGCCCCTTCCTGCTCTGCTGAACAGAAATATTCCCCGCTGTTAGCCACACGGTGGGGGGGAGGGGTAAAGTGATCTTCCCAGAGAATTGGGGGGGGGGGGAGGGAGTTAGTTGGGTTTGTGCTGCATGTTAACCCGGAAACCGCAGCCCCTCCTTTTACATTGCAAACCCATTTTAAATGGACAACCCAATGGGTGCTTGGTATGGGAAATGAGAGCGCTACTGTTTGAAACCATTTCCACATGTTAAGAAGGTTAAAAAAAGCCAAAAGACTGTCTTACCATGGCTGCCTGCAAGCCGAAATCTGTTGCCTGGCACTGCATGAGTGATCTCTCACACCAAACCGGCAGGCCCTCAATATAAGAGGAAAAATGCGACCTTGTAACGAAAGCACATGTGCTGTGTAATGTGAACAGCAAAATTTAACGTGAAAGAGTGTACCCAGTGTTCTCTAAAATGTGTCTTTTTTAAACCACCTCTCTCTTCTCCTCCACCAGCTGCAAATGTTTCTCCTTCACAGAGGCTAGTGAAGATTAGAAGGAGAAAACGGAGGATGCGGGATGATATGGTCACGGAGCTCCAGATGTCCTCCCACGCTGAGAGAGCACAGCAGAATGCGTGGAGGCAGTCAATGTCAGACTACAGAAAAGCACAGTATGAACGAGAGGAGAGGTGGCGGGCTGAATCGCGGGATGAACAAAGCAAGTGGCGGGCTGAAGATGATAGGTGGCATCAGCTTGCAGACAGAAGGCAAGAGTTGATGCTCCGGCTGCTGGAGCATCAAACTGATATGCTCCAGCGTATGGTTGAGCTGCAGGAAAGGCAGCAGGAGCAGAGACCACCGCTACAGCCCCTGTGTAACCAACAGCCTTCCTCCCCAAGTTCCATAGCCTCCTCACCCAGACGCCCAAGAACACGGTGGGGGGGCCTCCGGCCACCCTGTCACTCCACCCCAGATGATTGCCCGAGCATCAGAAGGCTGGCCTTCAATAAGAGTTAAAGTTTTAAACTGCAGTGTGTCCTTTTCCTTCCCTCCTCCCCCACCCATCCCAGGCTACCTTGGCAATTATCCCCCTAGTTGTGTGATGAATTAATAAAGAATGCATGAATGTGAAGTAACAATGACTTTATTGCCTCTGCAAGTGGTGCTCAAAGGGGGGAGGGGAGGGTGGGGTGGTTGGTTTACAGGGAAGTAGAGTGAACCGGGTCGGGGGAGGGGGCAGAGGGTTCATCAAGGAGAAACAAACAGAAGTTTCACACTGTAGCCTGGCCAGTCACAAAACTCGTTTTCAAAGCTTCTCTGATGCACACCGTGCCCTGCTGTGCTCTTCTAACCGCCCTGGTGTCTGGCTGCGCGTAATCAGCGGCCAGGCGATTTGCCTCCCACCCCGCCATAAATGTCTCCCCTTTACTCTCAGATATTGTGGAGTGCCCAGCAAGCAGCAATAACAATGGGGGATATTCTTTTCGCTGAGGTCTGAGCGAGTCAGTAAGCTGCGCCAGCGCGCTTTTAAACGTCCAAATGCACATTCCACCACCATTCAGCACTTGCTCAGCCTGTAGTTGAACAGGTCCTGACTACTGTCCAGGCTGCCTGTGTACGGCTTCATGAGCCATGGCATTAAGGGGTAGGCTGGGTCCCCAAGGATCACGATAGGCATTTCAACATCCCCAACGGTTATTTTCTGGTCCGGGAAGAAAGTCCCTTCCTCCAGCTTTCGAAACAGAGCAGAGTGCCTGAAGACGCGAACATCATGTACCTTTCCCGGCCATCCCACGTTGATGTCGGTGAAACGTCCCTTGTGATCCACCAGGGCTTGCAGCACCATTGAAAAGTACCCCTTGCGGTTTATGTACTTGGTGGCTTGGTGCTCCGGTGCCAAGATAGGGATATGGGTTCTGTCTATGGCCCCACCACAGTTTGGGAATCCCATTGCAGCAAAGCCATCCACTATGGCCTGCACGTTTCCCAGAGTCACTACCCTGGGTATCACCAGGTCTTTGATTGCCCTGGCAACTTGGATCACAGCAGCCCCCACAGTAGATTTGCCCACTCCAAATTGATTCCCAACTGACCGGTAGCCGTCTGGCGTTGCAAGCTTCCACAGGGCTATCGCCACTCGCTCCTCAACTGTGAGGGCTGCTCTCATCCTGGTATTCTGGTGCTTCAGGGCAGGGGAAAGCAAGTCAAAGTTCTATGAAAGTGCCCTTACGCATGCGAAAGTTTCGCAGCCACTGGGAATCGTCCCACACCTGCAGTACGATGCGGTCCCACCAGTCTGTGCTTGTTTCCCGGGCCCAGAATCGGCATTCCACAGCATGAACCTGCCCCAGTAACACCATGATTTCCACATTGCTGGGGCCTGTGCCTTGTGAGAGGTCTAAGTCCATGTCAATTTCCTCATCACTCTCGTCGCCGCGCTGCAATCACCTCCTCGGCTGGTCCTGGTTTTGCTTTGGCATGTCCTGGCTCTGCATATACTCCAGGACAATGCGCATGGTGTTCATAGTGCTCATAATTGCCACGGTGATCTGAGCGGGCTCCATGATCCCAGTGCAAGCTATGGCGTCTGGTCTGAAAAAAGGCGCGAAACTAGTATCTGACGGACCGGGGGAGGGAGGGTCGAGTGACGACATGGCGTACAGGTACAGGGAATTAAAATCAACAAAGGTGGCTGTGCATCAGGGAGAAACACAAACAACTGTCACACAGAATGCCCCCCCCTCCCCAAAGATTGAACTCAAAACCCTCGGTTTAGCATGCCGTTGATTTCATGGAGGGAGGGGGAAGCAAATGAATACAGAACAAATCTATTTTTTACATCTTAAGCTGGCAGACGACGGTGCAGCATGACTGATAGCCCTCGGCCTCTTCTGGGTGCTTGGCAGAAAATACTGGGCGCTTGGCAGAAAATAGCATACTATGACTGATAGCCATCATCATCAAGACAGTTCAATAGGACTGAGCATGTCTGCCCAGGTGCCCATGATTGACAGCCACTGCAGTACGATGACGACGGATACTAGTCGTAATATACCATCTTCTACCAAAAGGCAAGGGGTTGCTGCTGTGTGCAATGCAGCCCCACGTCTGCCAGCACCCAGATCACCCTCGGCCTCTTCTGGGTGCTTAGCAGAAAATACTGGGCGCTTGGCAGAAAATGGCATACTACGACTGATAGCCATCATCGTCATTGTGAAGACAGCAGAATATGACTGGGGGGATGGGGGACTGGGGGACATACGGAGTTCCAGCCACTGCTGTACGATGACGACGGTTACCAATCGTAATACACCATCTACTGCCAAAAGGCAAGGGGCTGGTGCAATGCAGCCCTACGGCTGCCAGCACCCAGATCGCCGATGAAGGCTACCAGTCATGCTGCACCGTCTACCACCAAAAGGCAGTTAGCTGCTGCTGTGTACCAATGCAGTACCACGTCTGCCGGCACCCAGATGACATATGGTGACGGTGAGCTGAGCTGAGTGGGCTCCATGCTTGCTGTGGTATGATGTCTGCACAGGTAACCCAGGTAAAAAGGCGCGAATTTATTGTCTGCCGTTGCTCTGACGGAGGGGGAGGGGCCTGACGACATGTACCCAGAACCCCCCGCGACACTGTTTTGCATCATTCAGGCATTGGGATCTCAACCCAGAATTCCAATGGGCGGCGGAGACTGCGGGAACTGTGGGATAGCTACCCATAGTGCAATGCTCCAGAAGTCGACGCTAGCCTCGGTACTGTGGACGCAGTCTGCCGACTAGAGCACTTAGAGCATTTTATGTGGGGACACACAGTCGGCTGTATACAACCGATTTCTATAAAACCGGCTTCTATAAATTCAACCTAATTTCGTAGTGTAGACATACCCTTAGAGAATGTAAAATTTTACACTTTCATTTTCCCTTTTGTCATTCTAATTTTTCAGAACTTCTCCTGTTTAGGAAATATTTCAATGGAAAAAGTGAAAAATCCCTGGACATTATTCAGTGCCAAAAAGAGGGGAATGTGAGAAATTAAAATTTGAAATTTTGAACATTATGGCTTAAAAAAGTGACAATTTCAATTCAAAATGAAACAAATTAATATTTTATTTTTTGTTTAAAATCTACCTTCAAAGATATAATTAAAAACTACATTTTTCTACAAAAAACTTGTTTTCACCAAAATCATATTTTTCAAATTAAAAAATTTTCAACCAGTTTTATTTACAATATGCACTTCTCTTTTCCTGTCAAGAAAACTTGTTAGATACTAGAAGCCAGCAGTCAAGATAATCTTTTCATAGCTAATGAAGAGCATTTGCCCAGAGTAACAGCATCCGTATGGCATGTGAACAGATACCACATGTGGATTGTTCCACTTTAGTTTCTTGCCATGTGAGTGGAAAACGTTAACCCCAAGACTGCGCAATAAGTGTGGTGCTAAGAAGGCTAAAGAACTAGTGCCTGGGGAAAGCCAGCATGTAGAAATCAGTCATTTTCCCTCCAGATACAAGCCAAAAAAAAATCTGGAGCCAAATAAAGCTATTTATTCCTCTTGGCTGTTTTTTTTTTTTAATTATTTATATATATATATATATATATATATATATGATTTTTTTCTTCATCTTTCAGTTTTATAATAAAATTCCCTTCCAGGCTGAGTATCAGCCTGCACGGGCTTTTTACAGTAAAGTGATTATAACACCCTGAAATGCCAAAACAACCTTTAGCTCTTGCTTTGCAAATGCAGTTCTATACCCTAATTCAGTGGTTCCCAAACTTGTTCCGCCACTTGTGCAGGGAAAGCCCCTGGCGGGCCGGGCTGGTTTGTTTACCTGCCGCGTCCGCAGGTTCGGCCGATCGCGGCTCCCAGTGGCTGCGGTTCGCTGCTCCGGGCCCATGGGAGCTGCTGGAAGTGGCACAGGCCAGGGGCTTTCCCTGCACAAGCGGCAGAACAAGTTTGGGAACCACTGCCCTAATTAAGGGCAGCCAAATGCAAACATTGGAAGCGGGGGCGGGGGGGGAAGGAAAAGCTTAGAGGAAAATAAACAACCACATCAGTGGAAAAAGTCCACGTTTGCTATTAGACAGGCTACCCTTTCCTCTGAAAGAGGCCATAAAGCTATATGTACATGTGAGCTACAAAAGGGGGAAGTAAAGTTCCAACTTTACTTACCATTTTTGTGTCACAGTACCAACTAGCAGCCTCAAATGAGATCAAGGCCACCGCAGTGCTAGCTGCTGTGCACACCCAAAGAGCTCAATCTAAAAGACATGGCAGACTAGGGATGGGAGAAAGGCAGTATTATCTTATTATTACACCAAGGCAGAGAAGATAAGCGACTTGCCCAAGATCATACAGCATGTCTCTGGCAGAGCTGAGAAGCAACTCCAGATCTCCTGAGTCCCAGTCCAATGCCTTACCCACCAGGCCATATCTTGTTTCTGTATAACTCTACTAGGACTGTCAATTAATCGCAGTTAACTCAAGTGATTAACTCAATTAAATTAATGGTGATTAATTGCAGTTTTAATCACACTGTTGAACAATAGAATACCAATTTAAATTTATTATAAATATTTTGGATGTTTTTCTACATTTTCAAATATATCGGTTTCAAATATAACAGAATACAAAGTGTACAGTGCTCACTTTATATTATTATTATTTCCGATTATCTTTTTTACAGTGCAAAAATTTGTAAACAAAAGAAATATATTTTTCAATTCACCTCATACAAGTACTGTAGTGCAATCTCTTTATTGTCAAAGTGCAACTTACTTTTTGTTACATAATTTAGAACTGACAAGTCCACTCAGTCCTACTACTTGTTCAGCCAATCATTAAGACAAACAAGTTTGTTTACATTTATGGGAGATAATGCTGCCTGCTTCTTATTTACAATGTCATCTGAAAGGGAGAACAGGCATTTAAATGACACGATTAATCACAGTTAATTTTTTTAATTGCTGGACAACCCTAAACTGTACATTTGGTGATCTTTCCAATTCACCATTTGTTGCTTGGTGCTTTAATTACAAAGGCACTTTGTAGATTACAGCCATCTGATCACTTTCCTTTCAAAGTCTTTGTAAAGCAATTGCAGCCTACATTCCATAATATGCCTTGAATGAATCCCAGCCCATCACCATGGGGTAGCACTGCACTTAGATCCCATTATTTCTTGCAAGGTAATTTTCATACTTAAATTACTTATAACTTGACTCTTCCTCATCTTAGTGCTCACAACAATAGAAGCACAATTCAGCAAGCAGTGCATTTAGATAAAAGTGAGGACAGGATAAACTTTAATAGAAACTGTGTCTTTTGAAAAAAAAAAAAAAAAAAGTCCACTTCACAAGCTTTCAGTATGACAAATACCCTTTTCCCTTTGTCCTCTGTGACAAAGTTCCTCCTCTATCGTGGTGGGTCCAGCGCTTATTGGCAGATTTTCTTGCCTCAGAGATTCACCATGTGGGCTGGGGAACAGCCCAGAGACCTTCCCCTCTGGAAGAACCCACAGTCCAGGTCAATTGGGAGGTTTGGGGGGGAACCCAGGCCCGCCCTCTACTCCAGGTTCCAGCCCAGGGCCCTGTGGACTGCAGCTGTCTATAGTGCCTCCTGTAACAGCTGCATGACAGCTACAACTCCCTGGGCTACTTCCCTCTGGCCTCCTCCAAACACCTTCCTTATTCTCACCACAGGATCTTCCTCCTGGTGTCTGACAACACTTGTGCTCCTCAGTCCTCCAGCAGCTCACTCTCAGCTCCTTGCACCTCTTGCTTCCAGCTCCTCACACCACAAACTGAAGTGAGCTCCTTTTAAAACCCAGGTGCCCTGATTAGCCTGCCTTAATTGATTCTAGCAGCTTCTTCTTAATTGGCTCCAGGTGTCCTAATTAGCCTGCCTGCCTTAACTGGTTCTAGCAGGTTCCTGATTACTCTAGTGCAGCCCCTGCTCTGGTCACTCAGGGAACAGAAAACTACTCATCCAGTGACCAGTATATTTGCCCTCTACCAGACTCCTGTACCCCACTGGTCTGGGTCTGTCACACCTCCAAATGCACATGGATTCCATTCCAATAGAAAATATTCAGAATCACTCAGTCTTTAGGTCCTGCAGAGCAATGTATTCCAGCCTAAATGCCTTTAAATAAATATCACTGACAGTGCCTTTATTGCTGGGGTTCTCAACTTTGTACATTAGGGAACTATTGTTTCATGCCCACAACTTAAGTGCTAAGTGTCTATTCAGTTCTTGGGCAAATTTAACACATGCTCAGAGAGGACATCTTGCAAATGGGCACAAGTACTAAGAATCCACAAGCTGTGAGTAAAGCTACAGGGGCCTACAAGAAAACAGAAGTAAATTTTTGAAAAACTGTGCCCGTAAAAGCTCAGCCAGCTTACTGTAACTGGGAGAAGATGTAGTGTCAAGTTATTACAGGGCTTCTCCAGCAGAAAAAGCATCCAGAAGAAATGCAAAACTTGATGTCTAAGCTTGATACTGCTTCAATGGAATTCAAAAATTAAAAATATAAAGTAGAAACAGACAAAATACAATTCAAGGCTACAGGACAAATTCCCCATTGCCCTGAATCTTGTGCAGTCAGTTATACCAGTGAACAGTGAATCGTTATCTTGCTTATTTTAGTTGTGTTTTGAGCACATTTTGCACTGCTGTATACAACTGGACAAGGGACAGGGCAATGGAAAATTAGGACCAGTAACGTTTATTGAATGCATATTTTAAAATGTATTCCTTTTAGTTTTCCTAGACCGGGCCGCCATCCCACAACCCCACAGCCACTTCTCTCCTCTGTACATCTGCCAGCCAACTACCTGCCTCCTACCCAGGCCTGAAATGGGCCCAACAAGCAACCATTTGCCTGGCATACTAATCCCTATTGCTGCTCCATTCCTACCCATGCATAAATCTGACTGGTCAGGTTCACCTGCTAGGACGCTGGTGTGCTACCCCAAATATACCTTGGAGGGCTGCTCTACAAATATTGCCTGGCCTGAGAGCTTGCGTAGTCTGACACTACTCCTCCCTCCCTGCAGGCAGATCCTCAGCCAGTGTACGATGTTATCGTTTCTCTGATGTCAACAGAGCTAGGACAGCTTTAGCAGCTGAGGATCTGTACCAGTGTCTCTACCACCTGTACCCCCTCAATTCTCCTTCCTTTGTGCATCAGCCAGACAACATGACAGCAACGTGCCCCCAAAGCACTGGCTCTGCTGGTTCAGTGCCTGGTTCGGCTGCCTGCTCTGCATGATACACACGAGCAAAGAGCCAAGTAACATTGACAAGAAGTGCTGCAGGAGGGGGACCCAGCAGTGTGCGCAGTGCTCCCACACCTCGGGCAGTTTGCTTTGTCCTGCTCTACAAAAGGAGAGCAAGATCCCAGTGACTAGTACAGGGCAGGTGGTAACAGGGGTGCAGCAAAATAGCATCTGCATTGTGACGGTTTGGATCACAGAAACCCCCTTGGGAGCTGCCACCCAATGTACCAAGACTATCTCTGTTCCTGTTTTCCCTGCCAGCTCAGGACTCCAGCACCCTGTCT
>NW_020694705.1:0-2735 GCF_002925995.2 Terrapene triunguis
GCCAGCAGAGGGCACCGGAGGGTCCTGCCACACCCTAAATGCTCTGTGCCCGGAGCCACCAGCAGAGGGCGCCGGAGGGTCCAGCCTCCTCCCAGCTGCCCTGTCCCCGGAGCCGCCAGCAGAGGGCACCAGAGACTCCAGCCACGTCCCAGATGCCGCGTCCCCGGAGCCTCCCGCCGTGGCCACCACCTACCAGGAGCTGACGAGCCCCCGCGCCATCGTGGGCCGGCTATGCGGGGTGCTGGGCGTGGCCCCAGTGCCTGGCTGGGACCAGGTGCCCAGGGCCGTGGCTGGGCTGGGCCTGCAGGAGTTTGCCAGCTTCGTGACCCGGCGCCGCAGCTACCGGCTGGGGGGCCTGCGGGTGGACCTGGACCAGGCGGATTTCGGCTACGCCGTGGCCGAGGTGGAGGCCCTGGTGGGGGCCCAGGAGGACGTGCCGGCGGCGCTGGAGGAGGTGCTGCAGCTCCGGCGGGCACTGGGTGAGCAGCGCCGGGGACACCAGAGCGGGGGTTGGGGGGCAGGGACGCCCCCACTGACCAGGGCTTCTCTCCCCTCCCAGGGCGGGACGGTGCCACCCGTGTGCCGGGCAAGATGAGCATCTACCTCCAGCGGCATCGCCCCCGGCACTACCAGGAGCTACTCCGGGCGGGGGTCCTGGCCGGGAACCCGCAGCCGCCCCCCCATGACAACGCTTCCGAGCCTGAGACGCTGGCCACACGGGGCCCCTCCAAAGTCATGGAACTGGTGGGGGGGGCCGGAGGGCGAAATGGGGCCCCCTAGCGCCGGGGGGGGGGAGATTGGGCACGGACCGGCCCCCTAGCGCTGGGTGGAGATTGGGCATGGACTGGCCCCCTCCGCAGCACGGCGCCCCCTAGTGCTGGGGCGGGGATTGGGCACAGTGCCCCGTAGCACTGGGGGGAGAGTGGGCACGGACCTGCCCCCTCTGTAGCACAGCACCCCCTCCCCCCAGCTGCAGCCCATCTAAGGATCCCATGGTCACAGAACAGGGCTCTAACACCAGAGCGCCGTAGGGCCGGCCCATGGCCGAGCAGCTCCCTGCTCCATTGGCCTCAGTGGCTCACTGCAGCGTGACCCCCAGTCACACGCCAGCACGCGCCCGGCTTGGCCCCAGTCCCGAGGGCGGAAACAGAGGAAAGCTGCAGCTGTGGGATCCGCCCCCGTTTGATCCCCTGTGGGGAGAACATGGACAGCTGCCCCCCCCCGTAAATTCAACCCAGTTACGGAGGGGGCTGGCAAAGAGCTGGGGGCTATGGGGGGGATGTTAAGGGTCATGCTGGGCTCTGGTTGCCCCCTGGCCGAGCAATGGGATAGGATGGGGACTCAGCGTCTGTCAGCTCCTGTGGGGGGACCCTTAGCCTAAGCTGAGCAGGCAATGCTGCAGCGCAGCGCCCCCTCGTGGCCGGGGGACGGGCCCCAGCAGCATGGTGCCCCCTAGTGACCGGCCGGGCAACGGGCCCCGGGGCACGGTGCCCCCTAGGGACCGGCCGGGCAACGGGCCCCAGGGCGCAGCCCGGCAACGGGCCCCAGGGCGCAGCCCCCCCAGTGGACACTTGGACAAGAGACATGTTCAGGGGCTCGATTTTATTGTCTAAACATTCTGTCCACGTGTGAGAGTTGCTGGGGGGGGGGGGTGGGGGGCGTCGCCCGGGGGGGGGGGGGGGGGTGGCGCGTCGCTCCGCTATCGCCTCTGGAAACCTACAAAAGAAAGTGAATAAGGGAGTGCAGAAGGACAGCAAGCAGCCGAGTGACAGATCCCAGCCCCCACTCTCCTCCCAGAGCCGGGAGAGAACCCTGGCGTCCTGCCCCCCCAGCTCTAACCCATCACAGCCCCCCCGCCTTCCAGGGCCAGGCCCCTGCGGACCGGACTCCCAGCTGGGTCTAGCAGCTCCTCGGGCTGCTGTTCACCTGTGGAACCCCCCGCCACTGGCTTTGGAGGGACTGCCCTTCCACTCACCCTTCTTCCTCCCCCTCTTCGCACTCATCTTCTTCCTCCTCTTCCGCTGGGGGCTCAGAGCCTGGCAGGGGAACGGAGACAATTAGCTGAGGGAGGCTCAGCCCCAGCTTCCTCCCCTCCCCCCCAGCTCCGTGCTGCCTCACCTCTCCAGTGGGGGGCGCTGCCCCCGTCAGGGCGCTGATGTCACCGAAGTGGGTCAGGGAGTGGAGCTGGGCCCCCAGCGCGGCCGCCCGGCGCCGCCGGGCCTTGTCCTGCCGGCTCACGTTCAGCCTCACCAGCATGGCCTCCTCGTAGCGCCTCCTGCAACAACCGGAACGGGGAGCCTGAGTCCCGCTCCCCTCTGCCCCCCCAAGCCAGGAGAGAACCCAGGAGTCCTGGCTCCCAGCCCCCCACTCCCCTCCCAGAGCCAGGAGAGAACCCAGGAGTCCTGGCTCCCAGCCCCCCCGTGCTCTAACCACTAGCCCACACTCACCTGTGCTCATCCTCCTGGCTCTGCCTGGTCGCGTGCAGGTAGCGCCCTTCGCGGATTTCCTCCGGCGCCTCCGAGAACTGTTCTTTCAGCTCCCGGATGACGGAGCTGCTCAGCGCTCGCTTCTTCGCCTGCTCCAGGACCTTCTTCTCCCGCTCGGCCGCCGTCTCATCTGAGGAGGGGTGGAAGGGGGGGCAGATGGAGATGTGGCCACCTCTGGGGTGGGACGCGGGGGCTGCGTACAGGGGGACCCCTCACCCAGCGCTGAGATGCAGCCACCTCTGGGTGGGG
>NW_020694706.1:0-10443 GCF_002925995.2 Terrapene triunguis
CGGCTCCAGCTCACCACTGGGTGCAATGTCACATATTCATTTACAGGGAAATCGATTGGCAAACTTCAAATGAATCAGTTTGGATAAGGACCACAAAGTTTGGAAACTTATCTAGAACTTAGCCAAATTATCCAATCACTTTGGGCTCAAATGCATAACAGAGATGAAGAAAGTAAAATTTTTTGACACTGGGAAGCCAAATTGATTTCAGTAGGGGTTCTGTTGTGGATAGACAGCAGTATATGGCCCTAAGGATAGACAAGATGTTATTTCTGTTCATGCATACAAGGACAATTGGAACAGCTACAGTAGTGTTTAATATTTAAAGTGGAACTTTTATAGTTGAATGGGAGGAGGGGAATGTAAAATATTCTATTAAAACATAAAAAGCAGTTTCCTCATAGGTTTTCCAGAACTGTCTTTGCCGTATTCTCTTATTAGTTATTTCTGCCCAGGCTAAGTTTCCCCCCACCACACAAACTATTTTCTGTTTCACTACAGTGAAGTCATAAGGCTTTATTCTGCAGCATCACAATCATTTTCATGGCACCTTTCTATGTCACAAATGGAGCCCTATGACTTCACGGTGTGCTTAAACAGAAAAAGATGCTGGAATGTGAGAGAGACCTTATTTCAACACATCACTTGGATAGCAGCCAGGGCCGGCTCCAGGGTTTTGGCTGCCCCAAGCAGCCAAAACCAAAAAAAAAAAAAAAAAAAAGCCGCGATCGCGATCTGCGGCGGCAATTCGGCGGGAGGTCCTTCACTCCCAGGCGGAGTGAGGAACCGTCCGCCGAATTGCCGCCGAATACCTGGAACTGCCGCCCCTGTCCGGAACGGCCGCCCCAAGCACCTGCTTGAGAAGCTGGTGCCTGGAGCCGGCCCTGATAGCAGCAAGAGGAATAGAGAATTGTGTAGTGAACAGAACTGCCCTACTGTGTGTCACAAAACCTATATTGATAATAGATATTGTAGTTTATCATTTGAAGCAGAAATACTTGAATTTTATCCCTACCACTGCTCTGAGGCACCAAATGATCCAGTGCACACTGAAGTGACAGTGTTGATGTCCTCGGTGATATTAATTATAAAGTAAATTATTTACTCAGCCTTCAGCCGTAGTTGCATACCTCCCAGACTACCCAGCCACGGAGGCTGCTCCCAATTCAGATTGGGACATACCTGTTTACAAACAGTCATATAATGTTGTAATAGGAAATAAATTGCTGCGTAGTTTCTTTCCCTGTCAACTCCACGTCTTCTATAGAGATGGAGAAGGTTTGTTTTTTGTTTTTGTTTTTTTACCTTTTTAAAAGGTATATAACTTTGTTAAAACTATGAATATTGATAATGGTGGTTTAGGTATATTGTACTTAAAAACACTTTTTTAAACGTAACTCTTCTCACTTTACTTTTTGTGGATTTCCCAGTTTTCTGAATGGGCACCAGATGGTTGGATTGGTATAGCATGTGAAGTACACAGAGCCCTGCTCTGACACATCTGATGAAGCCCATCAAAGCAGGATTTCTCTGCTGCAACATTAACAAGGCCACAGAAGGAGTAGGGGGGTGTTTGTGTATGAGTGAATTATGCCTGGTTGGGAGTGTGCTTTTTTGTTTTGTTTTTTTAAAGTCGCAATCTTTGTTAATGTATCCTACCTCTAATAACACACTTCCTGTCCATTCCTGTTGCTTAAGTGGTGCATCATGGGAACTTCCTTATCCTCTCTGACATCAGACTCCTGAGTTAGGAGACAGGTGATATTCCTGCCTAGCTGTACAGCCACCACCAGCTGGAGCCTCAAATGCTTGCTTATTTGAAAAAATTATGACTTCATATTAAATCTACTCCTCATACTTAGTTGTAAGCACACCTCACCTTGTGAACTTTTGGATTGCTGCCCTGGGTATAATCCTCTGTGCAGCTGTGATTTTATATTTAAAATTTGTATTTTTAAAGCAATTCCTTAGCTTCACTTGCACCATTGTCAAAATGAAGAATTTCCCAGGAAGTAGGGCTATGCTTAGTTTTCCGAACATTTAAAAAAACAAAACCAAATACTATGAAGATTATGCTTTCGAGTAGGAAAACACACAGCACTGTGTGCCTAACTTCTTGCTGTACAAGGCTATTTAAACTTGCAGCTCAGTGGTGTTTCTCCCCCCAAAAACATCACTCTCTCTTCCAAGCATTCTATATTTTAGCTGACTGTTCAGCTCTTTATTTGCTCTGTTAGTAACCCCTGGACTGTGGTTGGTTTTGAGGTATCCAAAATGATATGCACAAATCCAGTTTGCCTATTAATTTTATGGTTGAGCAATATCATGCTGGGGAACTTTGTCACTGCAAACCAAATAGTGGGCGGGTTATTTTTTTTTTTTTTTTAAACACAGTGGTAACTGACCACTTCCCACCCTCTTTTTGCAATCTGCATAGAAAGTCATTCCACCCAAATGTAGGATCATTTCCAAGGAGATTGATCAATGAAGGCAGCAGTAAAATGTCAGTGTAAACCAAGCTGTGTCATACAGTGTTTTATTTGAGAAATGCTTCTGAATCAAAACTCTGGATTAAAGCACCTCCAAATTTGAGGGAGTGATCAATATTCCAGATTGGATCCAGATCATAGTTCTGGGCCAGATTGAGACATCCTCTCTTACTTTGGAGTAAGGCACAACATATTGTAACTCAGTTGACTTCATTGGCACTGCTTGTGATATAAGGCACTGTTCATTGTTAGTAAAGGTATCACAAATGGTCCCTCTCTTTATGATAGTATAAATCGAAATCCTGGATCTAAATACCTCTGGAGATTTAAGTGTTCAAATGGAGAGCATCTTGGAAAGAGATTAAATGTGGTGCTACTACTAGTGAGTCTAGCTAAACCTATAATAGAAGGAGATTCTTAAGCAAAGTAAGCAGTCTTGAGATGAGAGAAGGTCCTTTCATGGATCAGTAACTGGTTGAAAGATAGGAAACAAAGGGCAGGAATAAATGATCAGTTTTCACAATGGAAAGAGGTAAATAGTGGTCTTCCCCAAGGATCTGTGCTGGGACCTGTGCTGTTCAACATATTCATAAATGATCAGGAAAAGGGGGTAAACTCTGAGGTGACAGTTTTCAGATGATACAAAACTATGCAGGATCGTTAAGTCTAAAGCTGACTATGGAGAGTTACAAAGGGATCTCACAAACCTGGGTGACTAGGCAACAAAATGGCAAATGAAATTCATTGTTAATAAATGCAAAGTAATGCACATTGGAGAAAATAATCCCAATTCTACATACAAAATGATGGGGGTCTAAATTAGCTGTTACCACTCAAAAAAGAGATCTTGGAGTCATTGTGGATAGCCCTCTGAAAATATCTGCTCAGTGTGCAGCAACAGTCAAAGCTAATAGAATGTTAGAAACCACTAGGAAAGGGAGACATAAAATATTATAATGCAACTATTTAAACCCCTGGTACTCCCACACCGTGAATACCGCATGCAGTTCTGATTGCCTCATCTCAAAAATATATATTAGAATTGGAAAAAGTATGGAGAAGGGTAACAAATGTGATTAGGGGGTATGGAACAGTTTCCATATGACGAGAGGTTAAAAAGACCTGGACTGTTGAGCTTGGAAGAGACAAGAAAAGGGGGGATATGAGAGAGGTCTATAAAAGAATGAATGAATGAAAGGTGTGGAGAAAATGAATAGGGAAGTATTATTTACCTGGTCACATAACACAAGAACCAGGGGTCACCCAATGAAATTAATAGGAAGCAAGTTTAAAACAAACATAAGGAAGTATTTGTTCACACCGCACAGTTAGCCTATGGAACTCATTGCTAGGTGAGGTTGTGAAGGCCAAAAGTATAATTGGGTTCAGAAAAGAATTAGATAAGTTCATGAAGGATATGTTGATCAATGACTATTAGCCAAGATGGTCTGGTCTGCAACACTAAGCTAGGAGTGTCCCTAAATCTCTGACTGCTAGAAACTGGGCCTAGATGACAGGATGGATTACTCTATATTGTCCAGTTCTGTTAATTTCCTCTGAAGCATCTGGCAGTGGTTACTGTTGGAAGACAGGATACTGGTCTAGCTGGACCATTGGTCTGACCCAGTATGGCCATTCTTATGTTCATATGTGTTTCTTTAAAATTGTTTAAAACTTATACCTGTATTAAATTGCTTGTTTAAAATGCATATAATGCCTTTTGTCTGGCAAAAAATTTTTTCCCTCTAAACCTCCCCCTCCCCCCCCATTTACATTAATTCGTATGGGGAAATTGGATTTGCTTAACATCGTTTCACTTAGTCGCATATTTCAGGAACATAACTACAACGTTAAGTGATGAGTTGCTGTCCTAAAGAGTATTATAAGATGTTTCAGAAGGACCTGCGCAAGTATTAGATAATTCACATTGAAAAGAACGCTTTGAATATAGTTGTGGCCTCTGATTTAACTGTAACCACTTGGTAAAAAAAGATCCTAAGCATCATTGTGAACTACTTAATATAAACCTATTAGGCTGCATTACGAAACATTTAGATATACTAGAAATATAATACCATTATGTTCATCTCCTTCCTATTTAATGGATGGTTTAGTGCTGACCACCTCTATCTTCAAAAGGATAGAGCAGAAATTGAAGGGAAGGGTAGAAAAAATTAAGACATAAAAAGATTTTTCTATGAGGAGAAACTAGGACTCTAGAGTTTAGAGAGGAGATTGGTCCTTTCTACACAATCGGGAATTCCTCTCTTCTCCTAAAACAAACAAAAATAGTTGAAAAATTGGAGAGGGTTCAGAGAAGAGCCATAAGAATGATTAAAGGTTTAGGAAAATTTGCCATAGGGTGATTGTTAAGCTAAAGAGATAGACTCAAGGAGTTCAAAGAGAAGGCTAAGGGGTGACTTGATTACAGTTTATAAGTACCTACATACATTTGGGGAACAAATATTTAATACTGTGCTCGTCACTCTAGCAGAGAAAGGTGTAACATGATCCAATAACTGGAAGTTGAAGCTAGACAAATTCAGGCTGGAAATATGGTGTATGTTTTCAGGCCCATCCTTAGGCATATGCAGCTTCGTAGGGCACCTGAAAATTTGGGGCACCCCTGGGTCTTACTGTCCACCCTCCCATCTCTTCCTATCCCTGTGCTGACCCTTTCTGCAGGCTCCCACAGCTGGCTGCTGCTGCAGCCTGGTGAGTCTTCCTCCGAAGGGAATCTAGTAACTTAGGGCATGTCTTCACTGGCAATGCTAAAGCTCTTAAAACCCACCTGCACAAGGGGAATAGCTACCAGCGCTGGTACACTGTCTACACTGGCACTTTACAGCACTGAAACTTACAGCGCTCAGGGGTGTGTTTGTTCACACCCCTGAGCAAGAAAGTTGCAGCGCTGTAAATTGCCAGTGTAGACAAGCCCTTAAAAGTGGAAAAAGTCTTCCAGCCTGCCAGACCTATTAGCACAACATTGAAACTGTTAGAGCCATTCAAGTGGTAATGAAGCCATTTAACAGTCATTTGCCAACCCACAGGTATATATAGATGGGACGCACATTCCTATTCTGGCACCACCCCACCTAGGATCCGAGTACGTTAATCGGAAGGGCTATTTCTCTATGGTTCTCCAGGCGCTTGTGGATCACCGTGGGCGTTTCATTGACATTAACACAGGCTGGCCCGGAAAGGTGCATGATGCACGCATCTTTCGGAACACTTGGCTGTTCTTGAAGATGCAGGCCGGGACTTTTTTCCCAGAGCAGAAGATCACGGTAAGGGAAGTTGAAATGCCCATTGTGATTCTTGGAGACCCCGCTTACCCGTTAATGCCGTGGCTCATGAAACCCTACACAGGGAGCCTTGACAGCAGCAAGGAACGGTTCAACTACAGGCTGAGCCAGTGCTGAATGACTGTGGAGTGTGCCTTTGGCCGTTTAAAGGCCCGCTGGCGATCTCTGTATGGGAAGCTGGACTTGGCCGAAAACAGCATCCCCGCGGTTATATCCGCGTGCTGTGCCCTCCATAATATTTGTGAAGGGAAGGGTGAAAGCTTCACTCAGGCATGGACCTCCAAGGTTCAACACCTGGAGGCTGAATTTGCACAGCCAGAGAGCAGGGCTATTACAGGGGCCCAGCCTGGGGCTGCAAGGATTAGGGATGCCTCGAGGGAGCAATTTGAGGCTGAAAACCAGCAGTGATATCTGGTGCCCTGCAGGGGAGTGAAGTGCAGTAGTTCCAGTCTTTAGGGGAATCAGTGTTTGCTAAGCAGACAAGCAGACTTGCAGTGCCTGTTTATTTCCTGGGCTAAGGAGTTTTTTACTTTATGCAATAATAATGTTTTCAAAGCCAAAAAATACATTTATTGAAAAGAAAAAAAATTATTTATTGAAAAGACACAAGGGGGTGGAGTGGGGAACAGTACAATCACAGATTCGCGTATGTCCTGTCTGGTGTGCTGTGCAGTGAGTGCTGCACTTCAGGATAGCTATACTGCATGGTGACGGGGGTTGAGTGCAGAGGGTAAGGGTCGTGGTTTTCAGGGGTGGGTGGTGAAGATACTGGTGTTGGAGGCAGTTGGTGGCGTGAAGAACACGGAAGTTGGGGAAAGTGGGTTGGAGGTGACAGTGGGGCACAACGGAAAGAGTTTTTGGACAAGGGCTTGGGGGGGGGGCGTTTGCGTTTGCAGTACTGCTCCTTCTGCATGGCAACGAGCTCCTGGATAGCGTCTGCTTGGCGCTCCAAGATGCTTATGAGCCGATCCATGCTTTGCTGCCGGTGCTCCGTGCTTTGCCGCCGGTGCGCTGCGTTTTCCTGGCGGATCCTGTTTTCTCTCTCCCTCCAGTTCTGTGCTTTCTCATTCTCTTTAATAGATTGCCGCATCACTTCTTGCAGCATGTCTTCTTTGCTTTTTCACGGTCTCTTCCTGAGTCTTTGCAGCCTCTGAGCAGGCGATAAGAGGGACGGCTGAGGTCTCAAGGCAAAATGCAACATTTAACAGAGGCAGCATTGTTTATACCAGACAGAGTAATGATTTCCCCCGCACTTAAGGAGTAGAAAACACACGGGGTCTACACAATTGCATATTTTCCCGTTGGAAACAGAGCACACATATCCCATGGGAGCCTCAAAATGGTGAGTAAGGGGGACTGATTGTTTCAGGGCTGCACTGTCCTCTGGGTTTCTGTGCCTTGGGGAGAGCCAACAGCTTCAGGGGGCACCTACACTGAACACTGTCCCAACATTTTCCACAGGAGTTCGTCCTGGACGATATCTCGCTGCTGAGGGTGACCTGGGAAGCAAGGGAGGGTCTTCTACTGCAATGCGGCTTCCGCCCTGGCCCATATGCAGCTTGCCTGTGTGCAGCAATGGTCCCCCCGCCCCTCGCGGCATAGTGGTGCGGACACGTTAGCCTGGCTGGGACAAGGACCACGGTGGCTCTCCCGATAAACCTGCGCAAGCGCATTGCACACGTTCTGGATGAGACATTCAAGGAGATAACCGAGGCCGATTACCGTGATGTGATAAACTACATCAATGCACTATTCCGCATCTAGGCATGCATGCCTAACCCTCCTCTCCCAAAGAGCCCACACCGAAAAAATTCCTTCCCCAAAAAAAACCCGCTTACCGGGAACCTGCTCTTCTGTTTGTCCTCCACCAAGTACCGGCCGCTACGACTGGCTACCTTCCTCAAGGCTCGATAAGAGCTCCTGGCTGCATGTCTCCAGGGATTCCGGGGTGTCTCCATTCGGCCCACCACCCTCACTCCCGTTTTCCTCTTCCTCCTCCTCCCCCCCCCCCCCCACCGGCTCTGAATTGTCCATGGTGGTGCTCGGAGTGGAGGTGGGGTTAACCCCAAGTATCGCATCCAGCTCTTTGTAGAATTGGCAGGTCGCGGGGGGAGCACCCAAGTGGCCGTTTGCGTCACGGGCTTTGCGGTAGGCACGCGGCAGCTCCTTCACTTTAATCCTGCACTGCAGGGCGTCCCGGTCATGGCCCCTTTCCATCATGTCCTTTGATACCTTCCCGAATGTATCGTAATTCCTGCGGCTGGAGCGCAGCTGGGACTGTACAGCTTCCTCCCCCCAAACACTGATGAGGTCCAGCAACTCGCCATTGCTCCATGCTGGGGCTTGCTTGGCGCGTGGAGGCATGGTCACCTGGAAAGATTCGCTGATAGCACTCCACGCCAGGCTGAGCAAACAGGAAGGGGATTTTTAAAATTCCCAGGGAATGTAAAGGGTTGGTCACATGGTTGGTTACCTGGGGCCAGGGCAGTAGAGTTTGAACTGATGACCAGAGTGGCTAGAACAGGCATCGTGGGATACTGCTGAATACTTCTGGAGGCCAGTCACAGCGCATTGGGCGGCCACACTGGCGCCGCAGCGCTGCAGTGGCAGTGCAATACTCGCTATTCCTCTCGGAGAGGTGGAGTACATGCAGCGCTGCAACCACTGAGATACAGCGCTTCAAATGCCTTGCCAGTGTGGACGGGGAGTGGGTTATAGTGCTGGGGGTGGCTTTACAGCGCTTAACTCACAGGTGTAGCCAAGGCTTTAGTTTAACATTTGCTTTACAAATATTTCATTAGTCTGTTGGTGAAGATTATAAAATCACATCTCTAAAAAATCCTTCCATAGATTTTTAGATGTACAATCTGAGTATTCATCTTTAGCCTTAAATGCTTGGATCTTCAGACATAAAGTTTTTTAAATAAATCCTTCAAAAGACCAGTCTTATCTAAAATACACATTTTATTTTTAATTATTATAGTACAAAAAACTTGCTTCTAAAGGCTTCCTGTCCTTTCTGTCCATCTGTTTCTCCTTTCACCTCCCTGTTGAAGAGAGCCCTTAAAGGGACAATGCCCCTTTCCTTCCAGATAGTGGGACAAAGGAGTTTCCTTTTCTTTACTTCTGACTATTTGATGAACTAGTTTTAAGAGAACCCTCCAGCAAAATCAGTGCCTCAGTAAGATATAAAATCCTTTATTATGCGTAAAATCTTTGGAAACCTATTTTTTAAAGTTGGTGAAATTTCATCAACATGTCTATTGTTATAGAGATCACACACAGTAAATTAGTGTTCCCTTTTTCTAAAAGCAATGAACATTGTTATGAACACACTAAACCTCTGTAACTGATTAATTTAAAATAATGTCTTTGTTTCAGTGAGTTAAATATGTAGTAATCTGGAATGATTACTTTATGAAGGCTTAAGAGTACATTTAAAATATAAAGTCAGATTAGAAATACTGATTAAGAAAATGCAAAACAGAGAAGAGCTGCATCGTGTATTCCATAATATTTAATGGTGTATTCAGCAATACAGCTGACTTGCCCTATGACAAAATTTTTGCAAATAAATCTCTGACAAACTTCAGGATATATCAAAAAAAGCTGTGACTGACATTTTTTATTCCCAAATTTAGTGCTTTTAATTAGGTACCTTCTGCATGTCCAGTCTTCACAATCTTGCATTCAGTGGAAAACATGCTCCATTTTCTTTAGAAAGAAATTGCAGAAGAGTGGTTTTTTCAAATGTCATTTGCTTCATTTGGGTTCAGGGATTTGGCTGGAAGGGGGTGAGGAGGGAGACAGTGGGGAGAGGGCAGGGCCTGGGGCAGGGCAAGGGGCGGAGCAGGAGTGGAGTATGGGTGGGGCCACAGGCAGAAGAGGTGGGCTGGGGAGCTAGCCTCCCCAAGCAATAGCTTTACCCACTGCCCATGACAGTAGGTAAGAGTGGGTTGGCTTCCGCACACCCAGCGCGCGCTGCAGTCTCCTTAGGGAGGGACTGTATTCACAGAGCCAAATGTCCCAGCACCGCGCGTTCTGCGTGAGGGAGAGGGTACAGGGGGTCTCTGCGGGGAACTGTGACTCTCTCCACCGTGAGGCGGGCCGGGCAGCTCGGTATCCTTTGCTGCCTCGTTCTCCCCTCCCGTCCCCCGGGCTGTGAGCCCGGATTGCCATCGGGCATAGGGGCACCAGCTTAAAAATACTGCTCAGGGCGCCATAAATCCTAGGGACAGCTCTGAACGTTTTTGACAGAGAGGGTGGTTCACTCCTAGAACAGTTTACCAAGTGCCATGGTGGATTCTCCATCACTGACCATTTTTAAATCAGGATTGGATGTTTCTTCTAAAAAAAAAAATGTTTTAAGGAATTATATTGGAGAAGATCTATGGCCTGTATTATGCAGGAGGTCAAACTAGATGATCACAATGGTCCCTTCTGTCTTTGGAAACTATTAATCTATAACAGTTTCCGAAACTTGGGACGCCGCTTGTGTAGGGAAAGCCCCTAGCGGGCCAGGCCGGTTTGTGTACCTGCCCCGTCCACAGGTCCGGCCGATTGCGGCTCCCACTGGCCGCGGTTCGCCGCTCCAGGCCAATCGGAGCCTCTGGAAGTGGCGCAGGCCGAGGGACGTACTGGCCGCCACT
>NW_020694707.1:0-4191 GCF_002925995.2 Terrapene triunguis
GGTGAAGGGGGGCGGGTGCCATCGCTCTGACCCGGGGGGGGGGGAATTGGTGAAGGGGGGAATTGGTGAAGGGGGGGCATTGCTCTGACCCAAGGATGCGGGTTGGGGGGGGCATGTCCATGGGGTGGTTGTCCTGCCCCACAATCTTTCCTGATAAAGTCCCTGTTCCTTCTTTTTACCCTCTGTCCAGGAGAGGGACAGATGGGGCGGGGCACCTCCCATGGCAGAGTCCCCCAATGCTTGCCCTGCCATGCCCGGGGGAAAGGGCCCCAAGTCTCTGGCTCTTCTAGACTCCCTCCTTTCTCTTGCCTGTTCGTGGGGTCACTTGGGCTCTTCCAACCACCCTTCCCATCCCCAACCTTCTTGGAA
Organism: Terrapene triunguis; assembly: GCF_002925995.2. NCBI lineage: Eukaryota > Metazoa > Chordata > Testudines > Emydidae > Terrapene > Terrapene triunguis. Next base: position 370 of record NW_020694707.1, read on the forward strand.
GCCTGTTTTCCCCATGGAAACACTAGCACCTGCTAGTTACACCCGGACAGCTGGGAGACTTGGCTCCTTCGCCCAGCCCTGGCACTTGGTGGTTAAAAACTGCCCTGAGTTTCTTTAAAAAATCCATTTCCCTCCTTGTTTGGTACATGTGAAATATCAGGATCTTGCTTCCCTTTGCTTGCCGGAAGACTAAGGCCTGGTGTACATTTAAAAGATAGATCAACTTAGCTACGTCACTCAGGACTGTGACAAATTTCATGCCCAGAATGCCATGGTTAGGTTGACCTACCCCCAGTTTAGACACAGCTAGGTTGATAGAAGAATTCTTCTGTCAAGCTCGCTACCGCCTCTCAAAGAGGTGGAGTAACTACATTGAAGGAAAAATCACTTTCTTCGGTGTAGGAAGCGTCTGCACTATGGCGGCACAACTTCAGCACTGCTGGTATAGTCGCTGTAGTGTAGACATGGCCTTAGGTGAGAGTTTTGCAGCCTATGAACAGTGACATCACAAGTGCTGTAATCTTAGTTGAAACCCCCGCAATGATGGATGGAGAGGAGAAATGCTAATTCTTAGAAGCAAGAGCATACTTTAGACTTCATAAAAGGCACAAATGACTCTTTCCACTTTGCAGTTCATTTTTAAGCTGTTTTTATCTTTGTCTCTAACCCTCTTTTGTACTGACATAGTTACTTCAGCTGAGGAAGAGAAATCATGTTCTTTTCTCCTTGCTTCATTTGTGTTGGGTGGGTTTTGATGTCTTCTCGTCCCTCTGGAGAAAGGAATCAGTGTATGGTTTGTGTGCTGTTGACATAGTAATAAACCATAAATCAGTGAATATAAAATGAATTGTAGTGTCACTTTAAAAGTATTATGGGTGTTTGTAGGGGACACAGCTTGGTTTCCTCCCACTCTGTTTCCCAAGGGATAAAATGAGTAATGCATATACAATGGCACCCGCCCCCCCCCCCTTCACCAGTAGTCTGCACGTTTTTGAGGTTGAAGCGGTTCCTAAAACTGTTAAGCCAACCTTGGCTGGCTTTGAATTCCTTCTGATCAGAAGGCCGTCCCTCTTCGGCGGGAGGTTTGAACAACACGTAGAGGCTAAGAGCCTTTTCTCGCACCGTGTTGCCATCGATAGGCACACGTTTACGGTTCATGTCTTCCAGCCATAAGTTTAATGCCTTTTCAGTCTTCACTAAAGTCTTATCACGCACCTAGCTTGTCACCTTAGCAGTTGTTGGAGCACTTGATGCCACAGCTTGACGAATTTCTCTCTCTCGAATCTTGATGGCACGGATGCTAGATTCGTTGCGGCCATATTTACGTGCCATGTTGGAGACCGACACACTGTCTCTCAATAAGTCCAACACAGCCAAATTTTCCTCCAGCGTTGGAACAGATCGCTGTTTCTTCGGTTGAGCACCAGATGAAGTAGTTGGCTTGCATTTAGGGGCCATGTTGTACGAAAAATACGTACCTTTAAACACTAGAATCACACTCAGCGTGGCGAGATGCTCACACTATGAGAGGCATGCAGGAACTGAGACCGACTGAGGGAACAGCAGATTCACGTCTCCCATCTCATGCTCACTCCGGGGCATACACTCATTGCGCGCGTATAGTTGAATTTGCGTAAGTTAAATGCGCGTATGATGCGACTCCACTGTACATAATCACCCAAGGGAAGTGGTAGGAGCCACATTGCCTAGGCTCTTAAAAACTAGGCTGGAGAAAAGACTTAAAAATATTTTGCAGGGTACAATCTTGCCTTTGTCCCCAGGTCAGATGGACTGGATGAACTAATGGGTCTTTTGCACTTTTATGTTGTGATGCTGTAGATTTTTCACTGGGTTACAATTTGCCATAGCTAATGCCTGCAGTGCCTGTTAATATTTTTTCCAGCCCTCTTCTCAGTTCTCTGCTTGGCAGTGACGTGCTGGAATTGCATTCCTTCTGTGCTCTGGGTGAGGGTGTCTCTCTCTCTCTTTTTTTTTTTTTTTAAAGGAGATCTAAATCCAATTTCCATTATTAAAATTATCCAAGTAAATCAAATCCTTCTGTCATGCCCAGTAAATCCCTGGACTGTAAGAAGCACGGAGCAAATAACTTTAAAAAAATAAATAAATAAAAATAAAAGTGGTGTGAGCTTCAAACCATATGAGGAAAGCACCTCTGGTTCTGTGTTTTAATGAGCAAGATAGTCAGCATGGGCGCTGATTCGCCTCCGAAGCCTGACTGCATCATCTCATGATTTCCGCAGCTCCTTGCTTGAAACACACATGAGCAGAAGCAAGATCCACCAACCTGGTTTCCTCGTGAAGATTTATTACTGCTGTGTGTGCCTGGTTTGAGCTTGGAAAAGAATTTGGACTGACTTGGGCAGAAAGAGGAAATGGCAATCATTCTGGTTGTAACATTCTCACTAGCTGTGTGAGTGGATTAGTTGGACTGGGGACTCCTTGCCTCAGCAGTAATAATTATAAGTGGCCGTTTCGCCCAAGAATCACGAAGTGTTTTGCAAGCTTTAAGGAAGCTTTATAACACTTCGGGGAAGCAGGTCTGTTCATTTTCCAGATGATCAGACTGCAGTGCGGGGGGTTAAGTGAGGTGGCCATGGCACCCCAGGAGTTTTGAGTCCCAATCCTGTGATCTAACCACTAGATCATCCACCTTTCCTCAAATCACATGGTACTGAGAGTCATCATCATAGGAGGAAGCACATTGTTTGTCCAGTCAAATTGGGGGAGGGCAGTATGGAGGAAATGAATTGGGCTTTAGACTGACTTTTTTTTAAGCATGGTCACTACAGAATCTGAATATCTTTTATATCTTTGTGACCCCATTGTCCTCAGTGGAGTTACTCCTGCCTGGCACTGGTATGAGAGGTCAGATTTGGGCTCTAGGTGTGGAAATCCATTGTACTCGTACTGATTCAAATTCAGCCCTGCTATGAGCAGGTGCAGTTCTCATTGAAGTCACATGGAGCTGTGCATCTGCTTACCACCAGGAATGAAACTAGCCCCAGGAGTGCTGGGGACAGTTAGTGGGTAAGAGAGGGGCTGCTTTTTCGTATTCCATCCTAGTGTTGTTTCTGCTTTGCATCCCTTCAGTATGTATGCTACCCTTCTTTTCCATAGCTACTGAATGTCAAGTTGGTGCTAGATATGCTGTTTCTTCCATTGATACCACCCTTCACATCAGTGCTGATTTGACCTAGAGCTGTCGTTGGTCTGGAGCAGGGGTCGGCAACCTACGGCACGTGTGCCAAACACGGCACGCGAGCCGATTCTGAGTGGCACGCTGCTGCCCATTGAGAGGAGGAGGAGGAGGGGCCGGAATGCACCACGCTGTGGGAAGAAGGAGGAGGGGGAAGCTTGGCTGCTGCAGGATCAAGCTTCTGCCGCCTGCCCCCGCAGGGGAGAGCAGTGGGGAGGGGGTCCTGGCCTCCCGCCCCACTCAGCCCCCCTGCTCACCGCTCTCCCCTGCTGGAGCAGGAGGGAGAAGCTTGGTCCTGCGACAGCCAAGCTTCCCCCCCTCCCCCGCTTCTTCGCACAACGTTGTGCATTCCGGCCCCTCCTCCTCCCAGAGGAGCAGAGCCGAGCCCAGAGCCCAGCGTGCTGGCTGCTCCGTAGAGCAAGCAGAGAGAGGTGGGGAAGGGGGTGGAACAGGTCATATCCCTCCCAGCTCCCTGCCATGAGCCGCTCAGGGCAGGGGGCTGGGAGCACCCCATGAGCCGAGCACCCCAGCCTTCTGCCCTGCACCTCCCCACCCTAACACACACCCAGCCCTCTGCCCTGAACCCCCCCACACACCCAGCCTTC
>NW_020694708.1:0-7191 GCF_002925995.2 Terrapene triunguis
GCAGAGTCACACCCTGCACTGATGTGGTTCCTTGCAGCACATCGTTGACCTTTATGCTCTCTGTGGAGTTCCAGGCAGCGTGTGGTCCCTAGTAGACAAGCAAGACAAAGTAGAACACTGAACTATGTGGAAACCTGTTTTTGCATCTGTAGCTTTTAGCTGTTTCTTTAATAAATTCCTCCCGTTTAAGAAGAACGGCAACTCCACTGATCACAACACACAAATAGCCTCACTGTATCTAACACATCGCACAAGAGCAATGCCAGTTCATGGCCAGAACAGTGGTGCTGGGGGTGTGGGGTCAGGACTCCAGGTTTCTATTTTCAGTTCTGCCACTGACTCATTGTGTGGCCTTGAGTAAATCACTTTATCTCTGTGTGGCTCAGCCCATCCATGACATGGGGAGAACGCTGCCTGGCAGCCTAGCTAAAGAGCTTCCAGATGTAGTGATCAAAAGCGTCATGCAGAGCATATGTTAGACTCAGCTTCACCGTTCAGCTCAGCCCCTGGGCAGTGGGTGCTCTGTCATTCCAGATAGGGTGCCGTGTAAATTGCTGGCTAATGGTAGATGTGCTGCTTATCTCCCTCCGTGTGAGCTACCGCAACCACCCCGGCCTCTGCCCACCATCCCGCCTTCCCAACTAATGCAGGTGCTTATCCTTCCGCCTCTCTCAGCTGCTGTCCACCTAGCTTCAAAGCTGATCCCTTGTCCTGCCCCCGAGGCCTGGCTCAGGGCAAAGGGCTCCTGTCATAACTATAAAGGGAAGGGGAACAGCTCTCCTGTGTACAGTACTATAAAATCCCTCCTGGCCAGAGACTCCAAAATCCTTTTACCTGTAAAGGGTTAAGAAGCTCGGGTAACCTGGCTGACACCTGACCCAAAGGACCAATAAGGGGACAAGATACTTTCAAATCTTGGGGGGGGGAAAGGTTTTGGTTTGTGCTCTTTGTTTAAGGGGTTCGTTCGCTCTTGGGACTGAGAGGGACCAGACCTCAATCCAGGTTCTCCCCATCTTTCTAACCAAGTCTCTCCTATTTGAAACTTGTAAGTAAAAAGCCAGGCAAGGCGTCTTAGTTTTACTTTGTTTTCTCAACTTGTAAATGTACCTTTTACTAGAGTGTTTATCTTTGTTTGCTGTACTTTGAACCTAAGACTAGAGGGGGGTCCTCTGAGCTCTTTAAGTTTGATTACCCTGTAAAGTTATTTTCCATACTGATTTTACAGAGATGATTTTTACCTTTTTCTTTAATTAAAAGCCTTCTTTTTAAGAACCTGATTGATTTTTCCTTGTTTTAAGATCCAAGGGGGTTGGATCTGTATTCACCAGGAGTTGGTGAAAGGAAGGAGGGGGGAAGGGTCAATTTCTCCTTGTTTTAAGATCCAAGGAGTTTGGATCTGTATTCACCAGGGAATTGGTGAAAGGTTTCTCAAAGCTTCCCAGGGAAGGGAATGGTGGCAGCGGACCAGATCTAAGCTGGTAGTTAAGCTTAGAAGTCTTCATGCAGGCCCCCACACTTGTACCCTAAAGTTCAAAGTGGGGATACAACCTTGACAGCTCCCATCCCATCCCCATTGAAGGGACCCTGCCAGATACAGGCCCAGCCAGGAGGAACAAATCATAGAATCCTAGAAGATCAGGGTAGGGAGGGACCTCAGGAGGTATCTAGTCTAATCCCCTGCTCAAAGCAGGACCAACCCCAACTAAATCATCCCAGCCAGGGCTTTGTCAAGCCTGACCTTAAAAACCTCTAAGGAAGGAGATTTCACCACCTCCCTAGGGAACCCATTCCAGTGCTTCACCACCCTCCTAGTGAAATAGTGTTTCCTAATATCCAACCTAGACCTCCCCCACTGTAACTTGAGACAATCGCTGAAAGCTAAGGAAATAAGCCACACAATGGTCTCTGCCCTCAGGACTTCGTAGCTGAGCTTTAGGGCCCACAAGCTGTTGGATGCACAATCTCAACTGACTGCATCACAGCCCTGCTCCCAACCCTCAGCTGATTTTTTACTGTTTCCTGGCTTTCCTCTCTGCTCTGGACTGGCCTGCCAGCCCCAGCGCTGTGTCCTCACTGCTGGTTCCTTGCCAGGCTGCAGCAGAGCCCATCCCATCCCTGGAGCAGAGGGAGCCAAGGCTGGGGGGGAGGAAGGTGGAGATGATCCAGTACGTGGATGGCATTGGAGAGGAGGGGAGCGAGTAACAGGGCTTGGGCTTTGGGGTAAGAGGTGGGGAATGGAGCAGGGCCTTGGGGGAACAGGTGGGACAGCGGAAGCAGCCTTGTGGAAAGAGGTGGGGCAGGGGGCAGGGCCTTGTGGAATAGGCAGGGCAGGGCATGGGGCCTCAGAGATCCAGTTAACAGCAATTAGAAAGGTGGCAATCTATGTGAGAATGAGTTGTACACAAAAAGATTCCTCAGTTTGTCATGCTGACACAGCACAGCAAGGCCAGGAAAGGATTTAATGTCACTTTGACTGTCCAGTAAGTGATTGAGGGAAGGGGGCCCAGCACCACATCACCAGCCAGCTCTGCACGGAGCTCTGTCTGAGAGCCAGAGAACCAGGAGAAAACTTTAGGCCCCTTTATGAATAAAGAGCCGGAGTAGCCTGTCCCGGATCTGTTTGGTCCTCACCCCGTAGATGATGGGGTTTAACATGGGGGGCATCAAGAGGTACACGTTGGCAATGAGAACGTGGAAATACAGGGGCACATTTTGGGCAAATCTGTTCGTGAGGGGGATGATGACACCTGGCATGTAAAAGGCGAAAATGACAAAGAGGTGGGAGCCGCAGGTCCCCCAAGTCTTGAGCCGGGCGTCTTTTGTGGGGAGGATGAAGATTGCCCTGAGGATCTGAGTGTAGGACACCCCGATAAAAATCACATCCAGACCCATCACACAGAATTGCACAAAGAGGCCGTAGTAACTACTGACACGGATGTCAGCGCAGGCCAGGTTCACCACAGCTATGTGTAGGCAGTACGGCTGTGGGATTACGTTGGTTCTGCAATAAGGCCACTGCCTTGCCAGTAAGGGATAGGGCAATACAACTATGCAACCACGCAGCACCACAGCCAGGCCAATCTTGGCCACCAGGGGGTTTGTCAGGATGGTGGAATGTCTCAGGGGATGGCAGATGGCCACATAGCGATCTAAAGCCATGGCTACGAGGATCCCAGACTCCATCGCTAAGAAGCAGTGAATGAAGTACATCTGGGTGAGACAGGCACTGAAATCTATCTCCCTGGAATTAAACCAGAAAATTGCCAGCATTTTGGGCAGGGTGGATGTATACACGATCAGGTCAGTGATGGCCAGCATGCAGAGGAAATAATACATGGGCTCATGGAGGCTCAGCTCCAGCTTCACAGTGAACAGGATGGAAAAGTTCCCCAAGATAGCTATGATGTACATGGTGCAGAAGGGGATGGAGATCCAGACATGGGCTGCCTCCAGGCCAGGAATGCCCAGCAGGATGAAGGTGGAGAGGTTGGTGAAATTGGTTGTGTTGGAATCTGACATGCAGTAGGGGAGAAGGTGTCCAACGCTGAGGCAGAACGGTGTCTCCTGCACGTACCGTATGTTCCCCTGACTTCCTGTATGTGCCCAGGGTCTAGGGTGATGGTCGCAGTACAAATACCTGGATAGAGAGAGAATGTGAATATGAGCTAGTGACCATCACCTTCAGCCCCCAACTAAAACCTCTCCAGCGCATCATCAAGGATTTACAACCTATCCTGAAGGACGATCCCTCCCTCTCACAGATCGTGGGAGACAGGCCAGTCCTCGCTTACAAACAGCCCCCGAACCTGAAGGAAATACTCACCGGCAACCACACACCACACAACAAAAAAACTAACCCAGGAATCTATCCTTGCAACAAAGCCCGATGCCAACTCTCTCCACATATCTATTCAAGCGACACCATCATAGGACCTAATCACATCAGCCACACCATCAGAGGCTCGTTCACCTGCACATCTACCAATGTGATATATGCCATCATGTGCCAGCAATGCCCCTCTGTCATGTCCACTGGCCAAACCGGACAGTCTCTATGCAAAATAATAAATGGACACAAATTGGATGTCAAGAAATATAACATTCAAAAACCAGTCGGAGAACACTTCAACATCCCTGGTCACTCAATTACAGACCTAAAAATCGCAATACTTCAACAAAAAACCTTTAAAAACCGACTCCAACGAGAAACTGCAGAATTGGAGTTAATTTACAATCTGGATACCATTAAATTAGGCTTGAATAAAGACTGGGAGTGGATGGGTCATTACACAAAGTAAACACTATTCCCCCATGCTAATTTTTCCCCTACTCTTACTCACACCTTTTTGTCAACTGTTGGAAATGGGCCACCCTGATTATCACTACAAAAGTTCTTTTTTTTCTCCTGCTGATAATAGCCACCTTAATTGATTACTCTCATTATTTTTGGTATGGCAATACACATTTTTCATGTTCTCTGTGTATATATATCTTCCTACTGTATTTTCAACTGCACGCATCCGATGAAGTGGGTTTTGGCCGATGAAGACTTATGCCCAAATAAATTTGTTAGTCTCTAAAGTGCCACAAGTATTCCTTGTTCTTTTTGCTGATACAGACTAACGCGGCTACCATTCTGAAATGTGAATATGAGACACTACATGCACTACTGGAGGCTGTTCTCATGGGCGAAGCAGATTGGTTGCTCTTTGCACACTGAAATCTGACATTTTCATTATTCAAATAAATGAATTATGAAGAACTGACGCTACTAATGCCAATTCCATATTTTTTGGGGCTCCCTGCTCAATAATTCCTACACATCATGGTATGGGAAACCTTACTAAGCACCGGTAGAAAACACAAGTGTGGATACTGGTCATCCATCATTGTTCCTTAGGCTTTTTCTATACTGCCATGTTTTTTTCGCAAATAAGCAGCTTTTGCCAAAGAAACAGTGGTTGTCTACACACTGCAAAGCCACATTCAATGACGGAACTTACCAGTTGCAGTGACATAATATAACCACCTTGACAAGAGTTTACGCAAAAGCTTTGTTGGCAAAGTGCCAGTGTAGACACTTTTTTATCACTGTAATTGGCCTCTGGAAGGCGTCCCACATTGTCCATCCTGAGTGCTTTGGTGAACAGTTTCAACTCCTCTCCCCTGCATCGAGGTAAACACTTTCTGCCCCTCCCCCTTTAAAGGCGCTGGAATTTTGAAATTCATCTTCCTGTTTCCTCAGTGTGGAGTGCTCACATCACAGCTTCCCAGCTGGCCATGGCAGCTCCACGCTTGGGACACTGCGGAGCTGCTGGATCCGCTCAGTATTTGGGGAGAGGAGGCCGTGCCGTCCCAGCTGCGCTCCGGTCATAGGAATGTCAATAGCAAAGGGCAGATTTCATGCAGCATGTGGGAAAAGAGCTATGATCAGGACACACTGCTGTGCACAGCAGAGGTGAAGGAGCTGAGGCACATGTACCAGAAGGCAAGGGAGGCAAACAGTATCTCCGGTGCTGTGCCTGTCAGCGTACGTAATCTTCCTCTCTGAGAGGTGGTAGATAGGTCGAATTCTTCGGTAGACCTCATGCTGTACATACCAGGTTTAGGTTGATAGAGCTACATCTCTCAGGGGTGTGATTTTTTTTTTTTTTTGCTATAGCAAAAAAGAGCAAATACAATTTTAATGTGCATTAGCAGAGGCATAGCATGCAAGTCACGGGAAGGGATAGTAGAACTTTTCTTGGTGCTGACCTCAGCTGGAGTTTTGTGTCCAGTTTGGGTCTCCAATATATAGGAAGGATGAAGAGAAACTGAAAAGGATCCAGATGAGAGTCACAAAGACGATCCACAGGATGGAATGCAAGCCATACTAGCAAAGACTGAAGGAACTGGTTATGTTTAGTTTGGAAAAGGGAGTATTAAGAGGGGACATTACAGCAGGCTTGAGATACTAGAAAGGCTGCCATTAAAACTATGGAGGAACATTGCCACATAGATCAAGAGGTAAGAGGTTCAAACTACAGCACAAGAGATTTAGATTTTATCTCTGATAAACTTCCCAACTGTACGAAAAGGAGAACAATGGAACAGACGCCCAGGCAGGTTGTGAAAGTCCTTCATTGGACATTTTCAATAGGAGACTGGATAGTCATCTATATGGGGTGGTTTAGACACAACAAATCCTGCATCTTGGCAGGGGGTTTAACTAGCTGATCCTTGCAGCCCCCTTCTAACCCTGTCGCTCTTTGATTCCATTATACAAAATCCTAGTGTAGACCATGTCTTACAGAAACACAAGCTATAGAGCACAGTACTGGGGTAACTGGGTGAAATGTAATGGCCTGTGTTATACAGGAGGTCAGACTGGATGTTCTGATGGTCCCTTCTGATTTTGAACCCGATGAATCTATCGATATAGAAAGTAGTTCAAGCATTATATTTATTCTGTCTCATAACACACTAACAAGGGAACATTCAATTACATTAAAACTCTGAACATATACAATTGATAAAAGAAAACTGTTTATATAATCCATATTTGGCCTGTGGAACTGCTTGCCACAGATATTATTGGAGCAAAGAGCTTAGCTGAATGTGATTCGCAACTGGATTGGCCATAGTTGGTGTAGCTGGTGGCACCAACCATTGTTAAGTCTGTCTGACACCTTCAATGACAAGACTTCATTTTCAGTTGCATATAAGTTTGCCAAACATTAATCTGAAATTTCCCACACTGAGTGTCTACTTTTGTCTGAATTGCATTTTGAAAGTTTCAGGCATAACAGTTCTGCTGACTTCTAGCATGACGCTAGCGGAGAAGATGTCTTGCCCATGTTGAAAAATTGTTACATTTCTGCTAGTGAGGAGCCCTAGCACCTCCATGCTTTTCCGCAGATAAAGTCTGGTAACACCCTGGCCCTGAATATTACAGCAAATTCAGCACCTGTGGCAAGGGCCCCGGGGTGTTTACCGGCTGTGCATAACAGAAATGAAAACAGACCTATTCTCTGTCCCATCATGCATACGTCGCACTTGGTTTGTCAAACAGAAAGAGATGGGTACCTGTGATTTTTGAGATGGAAGCCTCTTCGCTGGGAATATCCCTCAGGTAGCTGTGTCCCACACCTCTCTCATGCAAATGTCTGCAGCAGCATCCCACGCTGAGAGCTCACACAGGGATGTGCACTG
>NW_020694709.1:0-4813 GCF_002925995.2 Terrapene triunguis
CTGTTGCTTTTTACAGATTCAGACTAACACGGCTACCCCTCTGATACTTGACCTACTGTGTGATCTTGGGCAAATCTCTTCACTTCTCTGTTTCCCCTCTCATTCTGTGTCTATGCGATGCTGTAATAGCAGGACAAAAAATTCTTTACTGCTTTTATCCAGCCCAGTTTTTAAATGCCCCCCCCCCAATCCACCTCTTCCCTTGGGGAAATGAGTGCACAGCATGGAGCTGGCATTTTTGTCTTGGTGCACATGGCAGTGGTGATAACGAACACGCACACTCTATTCAGAACTAGTTGTGTGTTTGTTTTCCCCAGTAGGATCCACAGATAAGCCATAGTGAACAGAACCTATAGAAGCTGCAAAATAGAAACAGTTGTTTCGTAAGTGAAAGGCTAGAGAGGGGGTTGTTTACACTGCTCTTCCTCGAAGGGACAGCACTGATGAATTCTGCTGTGCTGGGGAGAGGTGCAGTGAAAGGGGTTGGAATGCTCCGTTAGCTTTCCCCGCACTTTTGCTTTAAAAAAGCGACAATTGAACCTGACGCTGGGGACGTGGGGGGGGGGGGGGGGGGGGCGCCATCGTTTCTCTCTAAACTTCCTGTAATAACCTAAATGAACAGTTTTGAGATTTCATAACACTATCCATTTCCTAATTAGGACAAGCTTAAAAAGGAACAGTTGGCATTCCTGTTGGTGTGAGCCATGTGCTACCTGCAGCGGGCCAACTCGTGAACGAAACTGATTTTTCTCTTACCTACATTCTGCATTCAGCAGCTGCTCCTAACAGGTGCTTGCTCTCTTCATAGCAGATGGTGACAAAAATGGGTTTGTTGGCAGGTTCCTCCACAAAGCAGCCTTCTTATCACACATATTGATGTGTATACAAACATCCACACACGCTATCGGGTTTTGGTTACAAAGTAATTCTACTTCTGATATAAGGTCAGTCACACGGGGTCCTAAACAGAATGATTTTGTTGTTGTTGTTGTTCCCTGGGTCTAAAGGCGTTTGTGACTTCGCTGCCACATCAAAAACCTGGCAAACACTTGCTCATGAATTCAACTCCTTTACTGCATCTGAAGGAACATCCGGTTGTAGGAATGCATTATGCTTGACTGCACAGCTCCATATTTACCTGTGCATCCTTAATAACTTTCAGTAGCTTTACACTAGAAACATAGCACCATTCTGCAGGGCAATTTTGAGATCTGCTGGTGTAATGTTTGACTCAATGCTTTTCTCCTTGCCATCACTTTCATATAGCATGACACTTAGTTAATGAAACAGTGGAAGCAAGAAGTAGCAACATGATTGACCAAATAAATTACAAATACAATTGCAACCAAGACATTTATTCAGCATTTCAAAGAGCTAACTGCGTTCAAAGCCCCTGCAGTGGAATGTGCTAGGGATTATCTTATTCCATACTCATCACCTGAAGAGAGACAGCTGTCAAACAAATCCTTATTTCCTTTTTAAACTCTTCTCCTGGTAACCTTGATTTCATCTTGTGGGCTTTGCCTGGTGAGTTTCATAAACTTTGACAAAACAATGCAAACTGATGCAAGGTTCAGGAGATTAAGGCATTGACCCAAAGATCTTTGCTAGCGCTATTTCTTGTCATGTGAGTAGCACCAGGAAGACCCCACACTCACTCTGTTTTGCTGTTCATTTCAAACAAACAATCGGAGCCAAGACAACCAGATGAGGATGACATCTGGCTCTCTAAATGTTGCCAAGTCACTGCTGCTCCATAGCTGGCAGGAAGAAGATATGTTGCAAATGCCAGGTTCTTTCTAAAATATAAAGTGCATTCCCTACACTTTCTTTTCTTTCTCTGTCTGGCATCTAGGCCAACCACATTCAATTTGCCTTTTTGTTTTGCTAAGGGCCAAATTCGGCTCTCATGTACACCAGCATAAACCCAGTGTAACTCTACTGATGCCAGTGGATTTATACTGTGAGAGTGGAATTTGACTCCTAAAATTTAAAATGGCCTTGTATTCTCAAAGATTACTACAAAATTAACTTGTCGACAGCTGAACACTATTCTCTGCCTTCCCTCAAAGCGTTGAAACTAATGATATGGAATGTGCTTGTAGTGAGATTTACAAACTGAAGTAGTGAGAGCATTTTGCATCTAGGTTCTGTGGTGGCTGGTGTCTTATGAACATCCTAGATAAACACGGGGGTAGCTTGTGAAAGAAATATATGAATAGTACAAGAGAGTATGGTTGTAGCATAAAGAGTTGCATACCCCTTTGTCGTCCTGATGAAGGCACTGTTCAGAAACCATCTGAGCATTGCTAAAGTAAGTAAGTAAGTAAGGGTCCTAGTTCAACACCTAGGAGCTGAGTCTATAGGACTTCCACTATTTCCCTACTCTATATTTTTATTTGCAATCCTCCCCGCATGGTACTGTAGGCTCTTCCCTGCATTTTTGGCAGCTGGAAGATGCTATGAACAAATAACTATGTTTCTGAAGCTGGCATTATTGCTGTATGGATTTTTTCCCCTCTTCTGGTAAAAGATTTCTACAAGGAACCAGTTTTCCAAATTGTTTTGGAAGGGAAAAAACTGGGTGTGGGGAGAAGGGGGGAGAAGCAGCTGCAGCTCGGGTTGTTGAAATGAACTGAATTTGCAAAGTGAACAGTTAATAATTGTGCTTTTGAGGACACCATTCATAGTGCAACTCAGTTGTCTTGAAGAATTCCAGAAATATCATTGACCTTTTGGGCTCTGGGCTCAATGTTAGGTGGGTTAGGTGGCTGCAGTGGTGAGGGAAGTCTTCTCTGTTTCCACGGGTCCAAATTCATCCAAATACATAAGTGGGCACAACTCCACTGAAGTCAGTGAAATTGGATGCACTTATGCCAGTGATGAATTTGTCCCATAGGATCTCAGCTACACCAGTGTAAATTCAGAACAGATCCCTTAATTGGCAATTACACAGTGTCTGTCCTGGTGTAGCTGAAATCAGGATTCGGTACCTGCTCTGTAAAATGCTTTGAGAGGCTCTGAGATGAAAGGTTCTGTGTTAGGAGTGAAGATGCCTTAACAGATGCCTCGCTTTAACCACATGGGTAGTCCCATTGAAATCTATGTGACTACTCACATGTTAAAGTTAAAGCTTAAAGTTAGGCATGTGTTTTAAGCACCTTGCTGGATGGGCCTAAGATATCATTGTCTTGGGTTCTTTCACTTTACACACTATCATGCTGCATTCTCCTGCAAAAATCTCAGTTTCAGCTGTCTCTTTATTAGAGAGAGATGGGTTTCTGTCATCCAGTTACTGATGGTACAACTGAACAGTTTAAGGTAAGGAACAGCAGTGTCTTAATTCAGGTATCCAAGACCACCTTATGACTGCTTATCATTACTAAGGAGCTTAACCAACCTGAACGTAAACTCATCAACAATCCAGACCTCTCCAGTCTTATCGAGCGCTTGTGTTTTCCACCACTTGAAAGTGTACCAAAAACCTGAAGGTCTGGGTAAATGAGATAGCTTCTGGGGGGGCAGGCTTAAAAGTTTGGCCTCTTCTTTCCTAAAACTAGAAAGCAAAGCATCTCTTTACCATGCAATTTCTGGAACTCACACTGAGAGAGTATATCACTGACACAGCGTTTCATGGAACATCCTTTGTTTATTCACACTGTGCCGCTTTTAAACTTCAGATGTAAACAACAAAGGCTTCTTTTTATTTCACACTATCTTATACTCACTACCTTATGAAGCCAGAAGCCAAAACACTGTAGAATTTTACTCTTCTAACACATTTTCTGCTTACTGGATACATTATTCTAGCCATTTCTACTTTTAGTAGCTGGAATCTCTCAGTTCTCTGATTTTAAAAAGTGGTCTAGCCATTTTCTGTTGACTTTTCAACACTTGGTAGAGTGCAAAGTTATAATTCCTCACTACTACTTTAAATATAATTCCAACAATTATAACTGTTTGCTATACTATATAAATATATGATCGATTGTCATGAAGCATCCCAAAGTGCTTTAAAGCTATGAACCTGATTCTGATCTCAGTTACACTGGTAAAATTCCAGGGTAATTCCACAGACATCAGTGGAGTTACACGGCATTTAAACGGGTGTAGATGACGGCAGAATTTGGCCCGATACATGTACAGAAATCACTTAACCCACTACTGAAACACAGTCACCTCTAGTGTGAAATGCAGCCACTGTTTGGCAGCACACAACAATGCTTCACAATGGGTTACGAAGTGAAGAAAAATTGTGTATCAATTTCAAGCTACACAGGGAATTTCATTAAACAGTACGTACTTAGCAGAGTTGCAACTGACACTAGAGCTTCACACTTGTGACAAATGTAGTGGGATCTTCTAGTGGCAACAAGTGCTGAGGATCTTGGTATTACATCTTCCTATGAAGGAAGACTGAAAGAATTGGGTTTGTTTAGTTTGGAAAAGAGAAGACTGAGAGGAGACATGATAGCAGTTTTCAGGTATCTAAAAGGGTGTCATAAGGAGGAGGGAGAAAACTTGTTCACCTTAGCCTCTATGGATAGAACAAGAAGCAATGGGCTTAAACTGCAGCAAGGGAGGTCTAGGTTGGACATTAGGAAAAAGTTCCTAACTGTCAGGGTGGTTAAACACTGGAATAAATTGCCTAGTGAGGTTGTGGAATCTCCATCTCTGGAGATATTTAAGAGTAGGTTAGATAAATGTCTATCAGGGATGGTCTAGACAGTATTTGGTCCTGCCATGCGGGCAGGGGACTGGACTCGATGACCTCTCGAGGTCCCTTCCAGTCCTAGAATCTATGAATCTATGA
>NW_020694710.1:0-5667 GCF_002925995.2 Terrapene triunguis
TGATTGAACTAACCTCGTTATCTCCATACTGATTTATACCTGCCTCTTAGGGTGACCAGACAGCAAGTGTGAAAAATCGGGATGGGGGTGGGGGGTAATAGGAGCCTATGTAAGAAAAAGCTCCAAAAATCGGGACTGTCCCAATAAAATCGGGACATCTGGTCACCCTACTGCCTCTGGAAATTTCCATTACTTGCATCTGAAGAAGTGAGGTTCTTACCCATGAAAGCTTATGCTCCCAATACTTCTGTTAGTCTTAAAGGTGCCACAGGACCCTCTGTTGCTTTTTACAGATTCAGACTAACACGGCTACCCCTCTGATTCAAAACAAAATGTAAGATTTGTACTTCAGCATGAGGTACAGAGTGGGCCAAATCCTGCACACGGACACACTCAAGCAACTTGAAGCCCTGACTCTGTTTTTTCATAGATTTTGCACCAGTGCCAAATAGAGAGGTCAAATAACCTCAACTCCTATTTGAGATTCCCTTCTTTGTGTATCCCAGGATCACATTAGTTCTTTTGGTCACAGCATCACAGTGGGAGCTCATGTTCATCTGATGATCCATCATAACCCCCAAACCTTTTTCGGAATCACTGCTTCCCCGAATAAAGTCCCTCGTTCTGTAAGTATGGCCTACATTCTTTGTTTTTAGATGTAAACATTACATTTAGTGGTATTAAAACCTATATTGTTTGCTTGTGCTCAGTTAACCAAGTCATTAATATCGCTCTGAGTCAGTGGCCTGTCCTCTTCATTGTTTACTACTCTCCCAGTGTTTGTGTCATCTGCAAATTTTATCAGTGATGATTTTATGCCTTCTTTCAGGTAATTGATAAAAAAATAGCATAGGACCAAGAACTGAAATACACACACTCAATGATGATTCCCTGTTTACAATTACATTTTGAGACCTATCAATTAGCCAGGTTTTAATCCATTTCATTTGTGTGATGTTAATTTTATATCATTCTTGTTTTTTAATCAAAATGGTGTGTGATACTAAGTCAACTCCTTAAAGCAGTCTATATATAGGATATATCAACACTATTACCTTTATCAACCAAACTTGTAATCATATCAAAAATATCTAGTCAGTTTGACAGGATCTATTTTTCATAATCCCATGTTGATCTGCATTAATTACATTACCCTCCTTTAATTCTTTATTAATCAAGTCCCATATCAGCCACTCCACTATCTTGCCCAGGATCGATGCCAGGCTGACAGGCCTATAATTACCCGGGGTCATACTGTTTACCCATTTTAAAAATTGGTACATTAGTTTCCATCCAGTCTTCTGGAATTTCCCCAGTGCTCTAAATCTTATTGAAAATCAACATTAACACTCCAGCAAGCTCATTAGCCTGATCTTTTTTGAAACTCTTGGATGCCAGTTATCTAGATCTGCTGATATAGAAATGCCTGACTTTAGCAGCTTCTGTTTTGCCATTCCACTACTATTTCTGGAGGATGTTAAAGTGTTATCACTACCATATGATGAGACTACATTACCTGTTTTTTTCCCAAAATACAGAACAGAAATATTTATTGAGCATTTCTCCCTTTTCTGTATTATTGTTGATGATTCTGCCATTGCCATCTAGTAATTGACCAGTGCCATTGTCAGGAAACTTTCTGTTCCTGATATATTTAAAAAATTCCTTCTGCTGCCCATAGATTTTGCCTTATGTCCCTTTGCTTCCCTTATCGATTTTCTATAATTTGTAACTTCTGATTTATATTCATTATTATCAACTCTCCTTTCTTCTGTTTGTTATAGTTGCATTTTTTATTTTACTTAATCCTTGCTCATGTTAAACTCCCATTACTTTTAGTAAGAGTTGATAATATATCAGAGGCCAAAATTTGCCATTGCAGGCCTGATTCTGCTCCATTGGCATCAGTGGGAACAGAATCAAGGCCCAGTGTGTCTTAGGCATATATTTTGATAAAAATGTGACTGTATTTTACCTTGTGACCTGGCATTCAGCTGATGATACATATTAAAAACAGTTGAAAATTAGTAAAAGCAGCAAATGTTCTGACTCTAAAGATGGTATCCTTTCTCCCAGCCTTGCCACCATTAAAGGAGAAAACCTATATGACATCAGTGACAGTACTTCTCACCCTGAAACCTCATTTCTTTTTGGGAAGGTAGATCATTGCCCAACTATCCAGAGTAGGTTGAAAGTAGATCCCCTTTAGATAAGTTCAGTCTCTGAAGTTCTGCTCCCCATTTGCATTTGACAGCCCTGTTCACAATGTGACCTGGGCCTTTGGGTTAGATGTCATAGTAAATGTCTTTGGTACTTCCCTATTAAGGCCCCAGTTCATCAGAGCACTTAAGCACATGCTTAAGTCCCATTGACTTCAAGGTAAACATGTGCTTAAGTACTTTGCTGAATTGGGGTCAAATGAGAGAGAAGGCTGAAGATCCTTATTTAAAAAAATACAAAGAAAAAACTCCCCACAGTATTCTACAACAAAGGTTCTAAATACTGGAGCAAAAGCCTTGTAAGGTGCAGGGTTTAGGATCATTATGCTAAAGAAGTATGTGTTTCTGTTTACAAAGAGAAAGCAATGGAAAACTAAAACTAACTCATTTGAAGTTCAGAATCTCTTAATGGCTGGGTTGATTTCCTTTCATCTGGTTCCCTGTTGGACCACCAGACCAAGAACACACAGGACCTAATTTTTTTAAACAACTGCCTCAATTTTTGTGGATGTGATCAGCTGTAGCTAGCATCAAGACGTCTAACAAACTGATGGTCGCAGCAAAAATGGAGGCTGAGTTGAGGTGCCTTTCAAAAATTGGCCCACAATATGCTGAAGGGACTCCAGCTGGCACCTAGGCATTAATTCAAGAAATATAAGTGTGGTGTGAATTTTAACTATCACTTTTCAACTTTCCTCCAAGGACACTGGTTTTCTGACGCCTCATGGCCCTTTCATTGTGTACTAACACCTTGGCCACCCCTGTTCCAAACTTATTGACCCTCCAAGCCGAATATATGACCATCTTTAGAAGTTCGAGAGCCAGGGCACACCTGCCAGAGCTCGGAGCTTCAGCTGGTGGGAGGCACCTACTGGAGCTTGGGGCTTCAGCCTGCTCCTGCTGAAGCCCTGAGCCCTGCAGGCATGACCCTCCCTCCCCACTGGGCAAAAGCCCCTACCCTACCACCCTGCTGCAAGGCAGAGGTCCCAAACTCCCCCCACCCCAAGTCTGGCAAGTGGAGAAGGGGGGGGGCGCTGCGCCACAAGCCACACTTTAACTGTAAAAGAGCTGCATGTGGTTCATGAGCCACAGTTTGGCCACCCCTGCCTTGGAGGGTTTCTACCAAAACTATAACACTGCTGTCAACTGATCAGTGGGGGGTGCTCAAACACGATGCAGTCACCAGACCTTTTCCATACCTCTCCCTAGCACTTCCCCGACACAATTTTTTTTTTTTTAATTACTATTCTTCTTTCCCCAGGACTGGCATGAATTGTATAGAACATGTAGTACTGTGTTTTTAAATCTGTAAAGTGTGTTTCTCGTGGAGGGGTTTTCCCTCCTTCTCCCAGACTGGCAAAGGATCTATTAAAAGGTAAATAGCCACCTGATGACTAATTGCTTGGCTTCTTAAAAATTTCTCTTTCCATTACCAGGACCGGCTCCAGACACCAGCTAAGGAAGCAGGTGCTTGGGGCGGCCAATACAAAGGGGCGGCACGTCCAGGTCTTCGGCGGGAATTCGGCGGCGGGTCCCTGAGTCCCTCTCTTCCTCTTTGAGCTGCTGCTGAAGAGGAAGAGAGGGAGTGAAGGACCCACTGCCGAACTGCTGCCGAAGAATGGAGCAGCGCGATTGAGCTGCCGCCGAAGTGCCACTGATCGGCTTCCCCGCCCCCACCACTTGGGGCGGCAGAAAACCTGGATCCGGCCCTGTCCATCACGCTCCTCAACTTACAGGCCTTACTACTGACAATGTGGTGAAAATCCAGTCAAGTTTGCTATTCGGTTTCTTACTATTTGAATGTGAGTACTGCATTGCGATGTGTACATTGTGCGCTCTCTCCCTCTTACACACAAATGTGCTTCAGCAGCTGATTGTAAAAATCCTAGGGGAGATTCTACTCTAGAAGACCCCCCACATACAGGTGGCACCAAGCAAATTTGGAGATTAAGATGGGTGGATGATCACACAATTTTAGAAACAAGGATCAGTGTGAATATTTAGTCTTTGCATTTGTGTTTGAAGGAGATTAACCGAATCTTTCCTCTCTCCTCATCAGTGAGATGCTTTAGTGGCTGCATTCCTTTGTTTCTCCTTGCAGATACAATGAATCTCCCAGTAATGTTCCTGGACAGCCCTGCAATCTTTTTTCTGAAGCACTGTCCTGAAGCTGGGGTGCCTGCTGCAAATTTTACCAGAATTTGTTATAGGATTTTGATATCATTTTGTCAGAAGAATACAAGGCCCTCAGTAGAGTGCAGGCCCACAATATATGGAAGAGAAAAAACACTGCAGTGACATTCCAAATAAAACAACCCTGTAATCTGTCTTGCAATTATGGTCCCTGATGTGTATCTCCTCCCCCCTTTCCACTCTTTTGGCACAGTTTTTCGGGGATGGGGAGAGGAATGGTCTGTCCAGTCCTACCACAACATTCCTGAAGAGAGTTCAAAAAAGTGTATAAGATTACCAAAAATCCAGTCAAAAATCTTTTTTTACATGAATGCAGTAAATAGATTGGACTTAATTCACTCTTTGGGGCATTGCTCCTCTTCATTCACTGGAAGACATTGGAAGCCCTGGAGTGAATTAGACATCTTGTATTCACTCTGCGGTTATCTCTTTTCTGATTTTCTGTTTTAATGGTCTCCAAACGTTTCCAATTTAGTCCAAATGTGCAACATTCTGGGAGCCCAAGAGTCCCCATGATTCTCATAGAGTGGAGCAGATTGAAGCCATTCTCATGTTTGTTACCAAAGTGTGGCTCAGGTAAACTAAAAAGTCCCAGTAGGCAACGTGGCCTATTAAGGTGTAGGTTTCAGAGTAGCAGCCGTGTTAGTCTGTATCCGCAAAAAGAACAGGAGTACTTGTGGCACCTTAGAGACTAACAAATTTATTAGAGCATAAGCTTTCGTGGGCTACAACCCACTTCTTCGGATGCATATTGAGTGAAACATATAATCGAGGAGATATATATACACACATACAGAGAGCATGAACAGGTGGGAGTTGTCTTACCAACTCTGAGAGGCCAATTAAGTAAGAGAAAAAAAACTTTTGAAGTGATAATCAAGGTAGCCAAGTACAGACAGTTTGATAAGAAGCAAGTGTGAGAATACTTACAAGGGGAGATAGATTCAATGTTTGTAATGGCTCAGCCATTCCCAATCCCTAGTTAGCCCTGAGTTGATTGTGTCTAGTTTGCATATCAATTCCAGCTCAGCAGTCTCTCGTTGGAGTCTGTTTTTGAAGTTTTTCTGTTTTAAGATAGCCACCCGCAGGTCTGTCATAGAATGGCCAGACAGGTTAAAGTGTTCTCCCACTGGTTTTTGAGTATTATGATTCCTGATGTCAGATTTGTGTCCATAAATTCTTTTGCGTAGAGACTGTCCGGTTTGGCCAATGTACATGGCAGAGGGGCATTGCTGGCACATGATGGCATATATCA